>NC_061097.1:53708724-53721224 GCF_015104395.2 Macrobrachium nipponense | reverse complement strand
TTTGCACGTGGTGCATGACTGACACTTGTAGAGTGGATGTGGGGGGGGGGGGGGTGGCTGGGGGGAGAAGGGGAAAGGGTCGACGAATCTGACATGGGTTTTGAGTCGAGATCATCGGGAGTTCATGAACGAAATTATTATTATTATTATTATTATTATTATTATTATTATTATTATTATTTTTAATGCTGTTTCAACGGCATTTAATTGTAGCTGTTGAGAAAAAGATAATAAGAAGATTCTATATAAATTAAATGCCGTTGAAACAGCTACTATAATATTCAATGCTACTGCCCTCAGAGAAGGGCGTCTTCTTCTTCTTCTTCTGCTTATTATTATTATTATTATTATTATTATTATTATTATTATTATTATTATTCAGAAGATGAAACCTATTCGCACCGAACAAGCCCACCAAGGGAGCGAGCCATTGACTCGGAATTGAAGCTTCCAAAGAATCTTAAGGTGTTTATTAGGAAGAAGTAAGAGGAAGGCAAGGGATATACAGTAAGAAGAGATCTCACTTTAAAAAGAATATATATAAATACTAATAAATAGATAAAATTATGAAAAGGCAAGGAGAAGAATATTTGGGTAGTTGCACGTATGAAAATGCACGACCACGGGATCTGAATTGCATAGCAGAAATTTAATTAGTATACGAAGATGAACTTGAAAATTGGACGAATTATTGTGAACCAGACAAGTCAGATTCTGTACGAAGAAGAAATTAAGAACCGATACCTTTGCACTCACACGTGTAATATGCGTAAACGAATGGTGCCACGATTATTTTATCCTTTGAGTTAACTGATGGATAATGTATTCTAGAGCGTTATTCACTCTCATCTTAGATCATTATTCACTCTAATCTTCGAGAATTATTCACTCTTTATCTTCGGGAATTTTTCACTCTCATCTTCGGTTTTCCAATGGCATCTTCGGGAATTTTTCAATTTCATTTTCGGAAATTTTTCACTCTAACCTTCGGGAATTATTCACTCTTACCATCGAGAATTATTCAATCTTACCTTCGAGAATTTTTCACTCTTTATCTTCGGGAATGTTTGACCCTTATCTTCGGAAATGTTTCACTCTTACTTACCTTCGGGAATGTTTGACCCTCATCTTTGGAATTATTCACTCTCATCTTCGGGCATTTTTCACTCTTTATCTTCTGGAATGTTTTGACCCTCGTCGTCGGGAATTATCATGCACATGACACGGTGAGCGCAGCCATTATTAATTCCGCATATTTTGACTCGTGCATGACTGACGGGTCACCAGACGCACATTTATTGTCCCCCTTCTGCTGTGTAGGGGATTGTCCCCCTTCCACTATGTAGGGGATGTTCCCGCACTCGGTCATGCGGTACTTTGTTGGACGAGGGTCGGACCCCAAACATTGGTTTCAGGTGACAAATTAGGCGCCATTTAATGCATGTCAGTTTTTTTTTTTTCTTTCTTTTTTCACGCGAGGGGTTACGGTGTGATATGATTAGAGCATTTTGTTGCCTGCCGTTCAGGATCATCACAGTCGCGTTACATTGTTGTCTTTTTTTTTTTTTTTTTTTTTATCTTTGACCTTTTTTATCTACTTGAAAATGACAGATTTGTTGTATTTTTTCTTAATTAAAATTTTTTTGTAAACTACATATTTGTTATGTGTGTGTATTTTTTTATTGACTTGGAAATTACGTACATGTTTGTTACATATTTATCTTTTATTATTTGGAAATTACACATTTGTAATATTTTTTCTTTATTATAGTTCCATGCAAATTACTTATTGGTAAAATATTTTGTATTTTTTAGCAATTTGGAAATTACGTATTTGTTATGTATTCGTATTCCTTCATTACACTTGGAATATACACATTTCTCATATATTTGCCTTCATTTCATTTTTCTTGGAAATTACATATTTTTTATTTTATTTTATTTTTTTTCATATACTTGTAAATAACGGAAATATTCCGTATACTCAAAATGTTTATAATAATTTTCTTTTGCAACTTACTTAAGTATGTTCTTTTATTTTCATGGATTTATCTTGCGATACTTATCATAAAATGTATATTTTTCGTAAGTTATCAAGCCGGAATTAAAAAAGAATATATATTATTTTGATGAATGCATTTTTATAAAGAAGTATTAATTGAAAAAGTAATTGGAATTGTTACACATTCATGCAGACAAGTGTGAGTATTTTTTTTCTGTTTTACTTTTATACTTCAATGTTTGAAAATGTTAGGTAAACAATTATTATTATTATTATTATTATTATTATTATTATTATTATTATTATTATTATTATTATTATTATTATTATTATTATTATTATTATTCAGAAGATGAACTCTATTGATTTGGAACAAGACCACCAAAGGGGCCATTGACCTGAAATTCAAGTTTCCAAAGAATATCATGGTGTTCATCAGGAAGAAGTACGAGGAGGTAAAGGGAAACACGGAAAGAAGATTTTGTCGAGTATCCGTCAGACCGTATCTTCATATTTAATAGTAGAAGTCATTTAGAAAGAGCATTTTGCATTGTGCGCAAGAAATGTCAAACAGAATCATGTCGCGTGGCGCAGAAATCGAAATAGAATATTGATGCTGCCTTGAAAGGATCAAGCAGCAGCAGCAGATTCCTTTTAGAAAGTGTGAGTTCGTCAGAAAATAAAATATATTTTCTTGGAGAGAGAGAGAGAGAGAGAGAGAGAGAGAGAGAGAGAGAGAGAGAGCCGAATAGTCTGAATTTTAACACGCTCATTTTCTGCTAATGACAGGTCCATAAAACTGCAGGCTACTGTGTAGTAAGCCAGAGAAGTTGCATCCTGGAAAACCATAATGATTTATTTACGTCCGAAGGAAAATGTCCTGAAACCGCGGAAGTAATGATTGCAAAATGTTCGCTTCAGCGACGCTGTAGGGAGCGGAGAGTGATGTACATAAATCTAAACAAGTATATTATATATATATAGAATGCACGAAGAAAATAATAAATATCTCATCAATGCATCCAGCGTCGGAGCGGTGTTCCAAAAGATGGATCCCGTTCGTAATCGGATTATTGGCAAGTGATTACGCAATTTTACGCGACCGGCGAAATCTTCAGAGAGGCACACCTTGGAAATTGGAAATGACGACTAATGCAGCTGCTTTTCAGTGCGCCAAAGGGAATCTCTCTCTCTCTCTCTCTCTCTCTCTCTCTCTCTCTCTCTCTCCTTCTTCTTCTTCTTCTTCTTCTTCTTCAGCCCCGACGGTGCCAATACTTTTGTTTCCCTTCTTGCTTCTGTTAATACTCTTGACAGCTGTTGATGTTGCTGCTGCTGCTGCTGCTGCTGCTGCTGTTGCTGCGACGGCGCAAGGCAGAGAAAGAGACGCATGAACTCCTTACTAGCCTTTTTTTTTTTTTTTCTCTCCAGTAATGAACATTATCGTCATTTCAATAATTTTCTGTCGGTATTGTAAACGTTTGTAAAAGACATGCACATGCATCTGGATATGAGGTTCGTGTACCGTATAAAATGTGTGTATACACACACACACGCACGCACGCACGCACGCACGCACATATATATACACACACATTATGCACATATATGTATGTGTATATGTGTGTAAGTCTGTATGTATGTATATATATGTACATATTTAAATATATGTATATATAATTTATAGCAATATGTGTGTGTATGTATGAATGTATGTGCGTTTGTGTGCATTCAATATTCATTTTAGAAACTATATATATATATATATATATATATATATATATATATATATATATATATATATATATATATATATACTAGTTTTCTATTTTCATGATGGCAATGTCTTTTTCGATGATTTTGTTTCAAGTGAATGAATGGTATGCTCGCTGAAGAAAGTTCTCGGGGAATTGGAATAAAAAAAAATTGTCATTTATTCATCCGTTTGCATTCCGTGAGGAGGAATTAATATTTTTATCTTTCTTTCTTTCATTTCTCTCCTCAAAACCTGATATTGACCTCTCTCTGTCTGGTCCGGAGCGCTTCATCGAATCCGGTCTTCGCTATTGATCTATCCGTCGATACGAGAGAGAGAGAGAGAGAGAGAGAGAGAGAGAGAGAGAGAGAGAGAGAGAGAGAGAGCCTTCCTTCCATCCATCCTTCCTTCCTTCCTTCCTTCCTTCCTTCCTTCCTTCTGCTCTGTGTCGGTTTTTGTCGCCACCAAATATTGTGGCTATATGGATGGAGTCGTCTCCTCTTCTCTTTTTCCCGACCCTCATCATCATTTCATTTCGAAGGTTTGCCTTGCAAGGCCAGTCATGTCACACGTAAAGAAGCTTTTAATACGGAGACGATTCTTTCAGAAAACATAAGCGATAATGACTCTTAATTCTCTAGCAAGCCTTTATAAGAATCTTGTAGAGGACGATCCAGTAGCCATCAGCGTACGGCGGGAGTGGTCGATTGAATCTGAAACAAGTGCCCGGCCAATAATCTCGTAGCCACGGCGCCGAAAAACTCTAAGGATTTAACACTCCCATTTTTGTCTGTCGACCCGTCCTGTGTTTAAAGAATTAATTTCTCGTTGGAGGTTTGATAGCGTTGTTGTTTGGATTATTCCCCCCACCCCCCACCCCCCACCCCCCGATTCATGGAACAGAGAATGGAGATGCCGAAGTGTGTCTGAAATGAATTTAAGATATGTAGAATGTGGGGACGTGTAATTTTTTGGGAAATTGCAAATATGACGTCCTTCATGTTGGACTGGCATCGGGATATTAAATATGGCTAGGTGTAGAATTATATATATATATTATTATATATATATATATATATATATGTTATCGTTTTACTTGGCGTTGGAGTCAATTTCATATACTTTATATATGTATGTATATATATCTTTGTGGATGCAACAATTGTACTATGATGTATTGACGTTATTAAAACTTTTATATGAAAGTAGTAGATATAAATGTATATATATTATTTGTATGTGTTTGTGTGTATATATTTACGCGTGTGTATGTTTGTGTATGCACTATGTAGGTCGGTAGGTAGATGTGTATTCTTGTATAGAAAAAGCTAATAAATATCTTCGATATCTGTATGCATAATTTCTATTGCATAACCAGGATCCTAATATGATACTGCATTAATTTTTTATTAGCTTATAAGTAACCTGTAGCACATTTTTCAGGATGACTCTGAAAGCAAAGTGTTTGTGAATGATTTGGAAAGCGTTCAACATTCTTTACATTGCGCTTCATGCAAATCAGTGTCCTATGTCCTTAATGATTATATGATTATTCATTCTCTGTTCAGCGGGATTCTCCTTTTGTTTTTAAAAGCACACACACATATACACACACACACTCACACACACACGTATATTATGATCATTTGTGACAGGGCACACGTCGTCTTCAGTGAGATCTTCACTGTCACGATGTCCAAGCGTATCGAGGTTTAGGATGATTTCCGTGACGAGTTCTCAAGATTGGACACTTAGGAAAATGGCGCATACGAAAGTTCTCAACAAAATATTTTCAATTAAGTTGGTTTTATAGCGCAACAATACACCAATAAATACTTACTCATTCATCTGCCTGCTACATCACGTTTCGGGTCTCGAGTCTGGTACGTAACACCTTCCTCAACTTTACGTATTCTGTTTCGTAAACCCACACAGAAACTACAGAGGTACTTACTTCTTCACTGCGGGTGTAATGAGTACCGTCATTCAGCGTTGTAACGCTCACTCATGCGTCCTCTATTCCAAAAATAAAACTGTTCAACGCACCGTTTTTTCTCTATATGGCCTCCATCCACGTCATCGAACTCTTTTATTCTTTAAATCATCCTCTGATCTCCCATTCTCTCTAAATGGCTACATCAACTCAGTGCTCTCTGATATATGTAATTTTTTTTTTGTTTCACGCGCACATTACCCTTTCAACCTTCCGGAGTTCATATGGCTTTGTCCAATGTTGATGTTATCCATTTAGTTTCTAACTTTCTTTGATGTACATTTGCCAGTATCAGTTCACTCTCGTGTAACAAAGTTTTATGCCAAACGCTTTTCTCTTCGACCATGTTTATTGTTATCGCTTCTAAGCCCGGCATATACAATTAGGGGCATTGGATCTTTCGTAGATAGTGACCCCCAAGGGTTTTAAAACCCGGTACGTATCCACCTTCGCAAAGGCGTGTTTAACACAAGCCCGTCGGGGATGTCCGTAAGAACATGAAAACAAAAGCCTGGAAATATCATAAAGATTATGACCTCCAAGAAATATTAGTAAAAGATAACGACCCCCGAACTTACCTGGGGGGTCACTATCTAAGAAAGACCCAGAGCAGTTATTTATCACAATCTTATTGAGGGAGGTAGCGATTGATGAAACCATAGCTACATTTCCCAATATCTTATTACCTGTAATAAGTTACTCCTTCCGGCTCACTGTGAACCTTAATTTTGTCGAGGTTGTATTAAAAAAATGTGGTGCGAGATCCATGGAACTCTCCAGCATCCTTCATCTTTGGGCTTCTGCCATTTCGGTTTTTTTTTTTCTGTCTCGCTCTTTAGCAGTGACCTTGACGTATAATTAGAAAGTAATGACTCATCTTTCAAGTAAGTATTAATAATTGTCTCATGAAGAGAAACTTTTTCGTTATTTTTATTTTAGTTACACATGCGCCTTTGCTCTTTCGTAAGTTAAAGTAATAATCTCTTTCATTTATTCAGCTATCTTTTCTCATAGTATGGATCAGGTTTTTTTTATTTTGATTATGGTTATAACCTTTCTTTTATTTCAGCATATTGCACCTACTTAGAAATCGTATATGTTGTTCGTATTTTCTCGTTTTTATTATATTTTTATTTTTTTTCCAAATTAATTAATTAATTTTTTTTACAAATCAATTATTTCCTTTGAGCCAGTTTCCTGAAATTTCCATTTTGGGGTCATTCTGGACCTATTTTGGTAATAGGTCAATCCTCTTTTCCAGCTTGAATCCCCATTTCCTCAAAATTTGGCTATTTAGTCGCCACGCTGTGTACCCCTTCAGTTCTCTCTTAACAAACACGCTAAAATCACTCTCGCAGACTTCATTCCTCAATATTTTTTTATGCTTTTAATGCCTAGCTTTCTTCTGATACCGGCTGGTAAACATTCCTCTCGCTCTTATCGTTCCGCTCAGAAAGTGAGTAACATCCGTGACCTGCTTGGAAGTCCGACGTCTTCAGGACTACCGACCTCATTTCTTAGCTGCCTTTGAGGGAACCATTTCTACTCATTGTTATTTCAAGGACTACACACACACACACACACGTATATGTATGTATGTATATATTCATATGTATATATATAGAATGTGTATGTGTGTTTGTGTGCGTGTCATGTGCAGCATCATATCTAACCAACTAATTTCTACTTTGCATTTGGTAGAACCGTTTTCTTACATTTTTATTTCTAAGAAACACTTTACATAATGTATAATTTGTGTGGATACATATATTCATATATATATGAATATATATACATATGTATATGTATGTGTGTGCTTGTGCATGTATGTATGTATAATACATTGCGACATCTGTAAGGGGGTTATTGTTATCGTTTCCATTAGGAGTTATTTTCCATAGCAAAATTAATCTGAAGGTTAGTTTTTAAATATCATATTGGTACACTTGCATATCATTTAAGATTGAGTTTGTTATCAAGCAATAATAGGGCAGCAGGTTTATAATATGTATTTGGTATCAGTAGTTTTAACTTTGACCTCAGTGGGTCATACCCTGGTAGAAAAAAATATAAGGTTAGGCAGTATTGTCACAAACTTTCTGAGGAGAGAAAGGCGTATACCATAGTTTGAAGATATATATATATATATATATATATATATATATATATATATATATATATATATTATATATGATATATTTATATATATATATGTGTGTGCAATATATATACATTTATTTATGTACCTATTCGTGTGCTCGCGTCTGTGTGTCCATTGCAGGCCTCTGAGTATTATGTTAATAAGGTTCAAATTAAATTTTTTAAAAGAAAAAGTGGGGAATAGCATGATAGTGATATATATATATATATATATATATATATATATATATATATATATATATATATATATATATATAGTGTGTGGTGTGTGTGTGTGTGTGTGTAAATGTATGTTTATATTTTTTTTTAGAAAATGTATAAATGTGTTTGTAAGCATGTGTGTACCATATATAATATATATAGTATATATATATAT
Source organism: Macrobrachium nipponense (assembly GCF_015104395.2). NCBI lineage: Eukaryota > Metazoa > Arthropoda > Malacostraca > Decapoda > Palaemonidae > Macrobrachium > Macrobrachium nipponense. The sequence continues at coordinate 53,712,940 of NC_061097.1, read as the reverse complement.
ATATATATATATATATTAGTGCATATATAATATACAGATAAATAGATATAGATGCATACATGTGTGTGTATGTAAGCATGTGTGTGGTTCCTGTAGCTTAATATCTTATGGTCTCAATATCTTATGGTCCTGCTTTCATAGGCGAGAAATGAGAAGTTTGTTCCTCTTGTGAAGAGACTGAGGGGCTCATTTTGTGATATGTCTATCAGGTTCTTTGTGGCTTAAGCACTGAAATAGCCAGTAGCCTCATTCCAAACACGCCCCTTGAAAATCGGAAGGCTATAGGAAGTTCTCATGCAATATAATGAAAAAAGTCTCCTTTGTAACATAGCAAGAGGTGTTAGCTCCTCGGGGGGTTTGTTTTCCATAACTTAGGAAACTTTTTTTTTTTAATTGTCATCAAGTTGGGAAATTAAGATTTTTTTTTATATACCCTGGAAGTTACCAATCCTGGTAGGGTATGGTAGGTTTCTTGGTAACAGGCCCAGAAGGTTTCCCTGTCCACTGGGGATAAACTAATAATGATATGAGCCTATACTACTGGGCTTTAGAAACACATACATATATACATACACACATACATACATACATACATTCATACACTGAGATATATATATATATATATAATATATATATATATATATATATATATATATATATATATCCTTCTCTCTGTTTATGTATGTATGTAGTTGTATATATGTATATTATGCATGTATGTATACACACACACACACACACACACACACACACACACATATATATATATATATATATATATATATATATATATATATATATATATAATGTTGGACGTAGGTAGCTCAAGATGGAAAAAAAACATTCACTGTCTTCATAATTTGGATGCTGAATCAGTACATTATGTTTAGTAGAGCATTGATTTCTGCTATAAACACTCTTACTTAAATACGTGGATACGACTTTCATTCTGCCGCCATCTACATTTGCTTTTAGTGTTTCCTCTCCTTGACTGACATTTACCCATTACTTTACTTTTGCTAGAATTCCCTTCAGCCCTGTTCTTTTACGATCTCTTCTGGATATTTAACCTTCCTTTGTACCTTCTATGTATTATCACCAGTTGCAATTACGAGCAAACATCTCCTCACTTCGTCTCCAAATCTCTCTCTTGTTATTGGAGATTTATCCCTTCATCTCTCTTTTCTCTAAGTTGTCTCATAACATCGTCTAGTATATTAATATTGGATGATTATTATCGACCCACTTACGCACTGAAGCAACCACTCTGACAGCTGGGTATTATGATACTTACTTCAGGACACCATTCATCTTCAACAGATCCAACTTGTTCTCTTTATTCTTAAATGTCCCTTTATTCTTGAATGTCTCAACACCACTGTTTCGTAATAATTCAATTTAGGCACCATCTTCGTTTTCAAACTTAACTTTTCTTCCCCAGTAGATCTATACGACTTCTGTCAAATTTGCGTGATCAAGCTCGTTTCCTTCAAATTTCCAAGTATATTGTAGAAGGTTCATTAAGCCCGTGCGATTAAAATTCTCTTGTGTAGACTATAACACCCATTCCTACTTTTGCATTGCTTAGAACAACACCACCGAAATACTCGTTTATTTTCCGTCAACAACTTGCCTCTTACTCATCAATCTGTGATCCATGACACTTTCTTCTAAGCTCCTTATCCCATGCCTTCCCCGTTGCATAGATATGCACTATCTCCCCTATTTATTATTTCCATTTTTTTCCTATCACTTTCCTCCTTACTGCCTTATCCGTGTCAAGCCTGTTGCGTGACTGAGCGCAATATTCTTTTATCGCTTACTAAATATAGATGGCATCTCAGCTAGTCTTATAGTATGTTCCTTGTTCCTGTGTGCAACGCATCTTCTTTTTTTGACTCTCCTGCATCTCTCCCACATTTTCACAAATTCCTTTCCGCTTACCATCATCCGTCATCAGTTATCTTACCTTCTCAGCGAATCCACAACCTAACCCTCCCGTGTCTGTACTATAAATAAGTAATGTTGTATCTCATATTTCCACATTTAGCTCTTATTACTTTTGCTTCACGCAAAACCTGAACGACTCTTCTAGCCATTCAAATCATACTGGCAACTGCTTCTGTTTGCCTAATTTCAGCCAGAGACAGTTCCAGAACCTCGCAGAAACTTTTGACTACGTCAGTTTTGGAATGCACGCATTCAATATCAAAACTCTTCTGGAATTTTTCATGCTTTAGGTCATTTTTTACCCATACGATCGTTGGACTAACACTTTGTATCCATACAAACATTCTTACTGTATTCTTGTATGTTGCAGTCTCAACTAGCATGATCAGCCTGTCTCTATCTCTCTGTCCATGTTCTTTTCATCAAACCAACAATTTGCTGTAACAGTTCTACTCGCTTTCAAGTACCCAAGATTTTATACTTTCAGTACTGGGCATCAAGCTATGTAGTAGATGCCATGATATTAAAATAAGCTCAAAGAGGCACTTGCACTAATAAGCAAAACTTTGAAATTCGATCAGTGATAATCTAGAGATAAATCTGATATTTGCATGAAAAACTAGTCAATAAGAATAAAATTGCAAGGAATTTTTGTAATAAATGGCAAAATGAAGGTCAGTGAAAGAAAGTAGATGCAAGTGCATCTGCTAGTAGGCCAGCGTTTGCAGTCTAAGTTGCATTATGTAATATTACTGCGACCTCATAACCTTCATAAGAATTTCAAGCGTAAATTAGACGGAAGGAAAATAATAAAAGCATGAAATGGTTTGTTTAAGAAAACATTTCACTGGAAGTGCAAATCTGTCTCGGCTTACCTGGTTGAACAAATGTTATCAAAATTAAAATACAGTATTATTAATGAGGATAATGTATCTTTCACGATGGTATATCCGCATTGTGCATGATTATATTTTATTGGGAGAAGATTTCACTTTTGATTTCTTCTTTTCATAAAGAGGGTACCTTAGTGCACGAGTTCTGAATAATGTTCAGAAGTCTAAGGCATGCAGAAATGATCAGGATTCATGAACGTGAGAGTGAGTAACCATGAAATGAAAGTATATAGTACATGGCTTTTCTTCCATTTTGATAACTTCTCTGTCTAGAGTTGTTATTGACGCACTATCTGAAGCTAAACAAATCCAAGCTATTTATACTGTCACCTGTCACTCATAACCACTTAGTCACAAAGTTTGCTCCTCGTCCATGGACTTGGGTGATTGAAGTGAATTTCCATGGGGACTTATATATTTAAAACTTAACTTCTTGGGTCCTTGTTCCCAAACTCAGCTCATTTTGCATCTTTCTACAAAGTATTGTTGTAAATTATCTAACATTACGTCATATGGAGCTTGTCCAGTACAGTGCTGATAGCAACATTGCTAGACAATTTCCGTTTTTCGAGTGCTGTCTAAGGTAGAGTTGAAAAGCTGCTTCTAGATCAGTGTGCATGTATCAAGAAACAAATTTGCTAACGGGGAATAAATAGGTACTTAGCTGGTTGAAGATCTTAAATCATTGTATCCCATACATCCTTAACATGTCTGCTTTTTTAAAGTTGACGATATAGCTGTTAGTGCCACCTTGTGGCTTGGTTATCCATAAAACTTATGTTTAAATTGTATAGCAAAAGGGTTTGTTATTGTGAGTAGATCTAATTTGATAAAAGAAACTGCCGGGAGGAGTAGCCATTTATTTATTTCTATTGAACATACACCTGTCCTTTCACGCGTATCATGGGCATTTTGTTTAGGGACATTTGCTGAAAATGGTTTTACGTGTGATTTGATTTTTGTTCAAGAAGCTAAGATAGGACTTCTTGAAGGGGATACTGTTCATGCTGAAACTATTTGCTTCTACCACTTGTGGAGAATTGTTCCGAATTGTGACAGAAGTTTGGAATGGATCTGTCATTATTAGATAGGAAGAAGTTTAGCGAAACTTAGTCCTCATAGATAGCATGTCTTTACGGTACTTCTTGTCCATTATACTTCCATTCTGAATATCTGCTTGCTAGTTTAATGCTACCTTTAACTCCAGCAGTTGTTTTCTCTGCTTTTAGAATGTATAATTTGATGCTGGTAGAGGGCTAAATATTGTGAATATTGTCGTCATGATTTCAACAGCGTCCGGGAATATTTTCCCTCCGGCAAGATTGCTCTAGTAGTGGTTCTTATTTCCTGAAGCTGGTAATAAGGAATTTAAC
>NC_061097.1:53691224-53703724 GCF_015104395.2 Macrobrachium nipponense | reverse complement strand
TGGCTACGCCAAATTTTTGTTTATAGCCTTCATTATTGAATGAAAATATTGTGGATGAGACACATAGACGTATCAAGTCTAAAAACTGTTCTATAAGAATAGGGAAGTTAACATTTCCAATTTCTGACTGTTCTTTTAATTTTGTAAGGACAAACTCTAGAGGCACATTAGTGAAAAGGGCCGTAACATCTAGGCTAATCATTTGAGTAAAATATCAAAGAAAATGCCGAGTCTCCCTTACTTTTACGGCATACCAAAACTTCATAAAACAGGATGCCCTCTACGTCCCATTATAGCTACTTGTAATTCGCCACAATCTGTTATGGCTGTGTGGTTAGCCGAACAGCTCAGCCCATTATTAGGCACCTTTTCCAATGCTCACTTACTCCATTCAAGTAACTTTCTAGACAGGCTTAGGACCCTGGGTAATGTAAGAGGAAAAATGATTAGCCTAGATGTTACGGCCCTTTTCACTAATGTGCCTTTAAAATTTGTCCTTACAAAATTAAAAGAACAGCCAGAAATTGGAAATGTTAACTTCCCTATTCCTACAGAACAGTTTTTAGACTTGATTCGTCTATGTGTCTCATCCACAATATTTTCTTTCAACAATGAAGGTTATAAACAAAAATTTGGCGTAGCCATGGGTTCACCCTTATCCCCCATACTTGCAAATTTGTGCATGGAATTTGTAGAAATTGAAATACTCTCCAAATGTGATCCAAATCTAAAACCACTCATTTGGGTAAGATATGTCGACGATATCCTCGTAATTTTCCTAGGTAATCAAATAGACTTCGAAGAGTTTTTGAGATTTGTCAATAGCATACTACCTTCCATTCAATTTACAGTGGAATATGAAGTGGAAAATAAGCTGCCCTTTCTGGATGTTTTGGTATACCATGACGAGATTATTATTATTATTATTATTATTTTTATTATTATTATTATTATTATTATTATTATTATTATATTATTATTATTATTATTATTATTATTATTATTGAGAACATGAATCCTATGCATATAGACCAAGCACACGCGGGTCATTGACTTGAAATTAAAGCTTACAAAGAATTTGGTCTTCATTTGCAAGAAGCAACAGAAGGTAATAGGAAAGTATGGAATAATTAAAAATAGCAATGGACAGCCATGGGAGAGTCATGATCATGAGTCAAGAATAATTAATTTTTTTTTCTGTTAGATGGCAATCTAAAGGGGGGCTGGGGTGTGGGGATTGGGGAGGGAAGGGGGGGGGGTGGTTAAAATAAGACTTGAGTCAGCAAGGGAAATTTTAACCGTGAAATATCATTCAAATGGAAATACCTCTTTACTCATGTCTCATTATCAAAAATTAAATGGGAGAAACTATGTATAGGTTTCTCAGATATTGCTTCAAGAGCTGAAATAGTACTGTTAATAATTCTATAATAATTCTACCATCTAACGAATGGTGGTTTCGAGCTCAGGTGAAGAGAATGAAGTTATCGTTAACATTGACCTTTTAATTGTTTATCTCGGATATGCAAAACTATTAAAAACTCTTAACTCACGAAAGGTGAGATTCACAAAACGTCAACGGTGCGAATAACGTAGAATAAGGAGGAATTTTGTCCAGAGAGAATAAAGCCATAAACATCTATTGGTATATGAACCAATCACGACACCACCACACATCTTTTTAGTTACTGAAGAGGGAGTGGATAATTGTTTATGGGACGTCGACCTGACCAGTTGGGTAGGCTTGATAATTATATAATTTAGAGTAGCATTAAGATCAGATGACTTGATTATTCTTTAGATTTTTTAACGATAATACAAGAAACTAGAAGTAAAACTGATGTGTAAATAACTATCAGAAATAAATGCGTGTACTGGTAAAATAGGAAAATGAGTGAGTAAGGCGTTAGGCCAAGAATATACACTGCCCATATGAAATAGATAGGAGTGTATTATGAATTGAGACATTTATAAAAGAAATTTTGATTAGTTAGTTCATCAGTAGTTATTTTAATGATATATTCAGAGATATGCATAAATATTAGCGCTCGCCCCTTCTTCAGTGTATGTGTATGTATATATATATATATATATATATATATATATATATATATATATATATATATATATATATTAGCTGAAGCCACTGGAAGAAATTTAAAAAAAAGAGGACAGAGTGCCAAGTACTTTCGTGTATTTAACACATCTTCGGGGCACAAAGTGTGTGTGTGTGTGTGTGTTCCACATACGCCATTTTGAGGAACAGAGGTTCTGGGGACCTGGAATGCTGTACCGATGGAATCTGCCGTTTCTGGGTGTTCACCTAATTACTGTCCAAATGCAATATGGGTGTAGGTCACAGATTGGGGTACCAGAAGTATAGCGAATTAGGGAATTAGGACGCTGAATTTTTTGTATTTAAATATCAAAGTTAACTAACCACTGAATATCGACTTGTAAAACTAAATAAATAAATACCACACACACACACACACACACACACACACAACTGTATTCTGCCGATAGCACCATTTGTAATGGCTCAGATTTAAAGTTATTCGTAAAAGATGAGGATTAGTTTCAGATGCTTAAGTTCCTGTAGTATATTTATAGACATATATTTTTAGATATTTTTAAATGAAATTTATTTTAAATTTAATTTTTTTCTATTTAAATTTATTTCGGTGTCAATAACCTAAATGTTGTGACGCCATGTTTAATAGGCACAATCAATCAATCAATTCTATAGCGATTAGTTTCAAATGCCAAACTTCCTACAAGGATTAGTTTCAGATGATTAACGACCTATCAAAAATGACTTCAGATCTGAATATCCTATGAGGATTAGTTTCTGATGGTGAATTTCCTGTCTGGATTAATTTTAGATGGTGAATTTCCTGTCAATATTAGTTTCAGCTGCTTAACGACCTGTCAAGGAGAGTTCCAGATCTGAATTTCCTATAAGGATTAGTTTCAGATGCTGAACTTCATATCAGGATTGGTTTCAGATGTTGAACTTCCTATAAAGATTAGTTTTGGATGCTGAACTTCCTTTTCCTCCTTTTTTGTGCACTGTATTCTCAAGGAAGTGGACTGAGTAGCATAAATTGCCCTGTATTTTGCTTGCGCTGTATCGGTAACAGACGAACGTTGCTGTAGAATAACGCAAACAGGCTTATGATACTGATTATCAGAGCTATCTGAGATGTATCTTTTTCTGAATTCCAGATGCCTGTCGTTTTGACAGATTTTTCAAGAATAGAGTTGAATGCAGTTTTATAAGTAGTATGTAAAGTTTATCGTTATTTCACTTTGCATTTTTTTGTCAATAGGACAGATAGGCCTTTCATTACGTATAGGACTACTATTAATTCATGATTTTCCTTCATCTTGCTAAAGTTTAATGCGTTCGTATGACTCCTTGCAAGTCGTTATTTAAATGAGGCAACTATTTTCATGAAAAGAGCAGTTTCTGTATCTACATTTCATGTCTTTATGAGCAAACACTACGTAGATTGTCTTGGAATTTATTTATTGGGTTTTAGATACCCTTGACTGCATTGCTGATAATGAACCAGGAATAAGGGTTCATTTGCTGACAACTTTTTTTAATACTTCCGTTATATCTTTCCTAATCTGTTCCTGCCAGATTTCAAGTGTGATTCGGTTAGGCTGGCCTGTCATTTGATCATCGCAATATGACCCGTTATGATATAACTTTTGAGGTTGAATTCATCAGCTTAGAGCTTCAGAGACTAATTTAGATGTGGAGACTTTCAATCTACGCAAGGAGATTGGTTACAGAACATATATTGCCTTAATCTGGGCGGTTTGTGTTACTTTCTGTGTGTAATTTCATAGTTTCTTTGGGTACGAGATATTTAGGTTATGGATGCATGAGATGAAGTTTCAGAAGCGCTTCAGTTTATCTAGGATTTTGAGAAGTAAAGTCGCAAATCCAAATTAGACTTTCAGAAGGATTCTTTTCCAATAAAACAAGCAGTTAAGAAAACTATCCCCGCCCCCAGTAAGGCACCGTCTTCATGATGGAGTGAAAGATTTGCCGTCACTTTAGCTTTGTGCTATCGTTTTGTTGCCTTTTGAAAACACTTGAAGTTTTGTACGAATTTTAGATAGCACCGCCAAGAAAATAGTGACCTCACCAAAACTCAAGGCGTGGTCTGATTTCCCATTCAGTGCTAAACATGAAAATTTTACAGTTTCTCTACTTATGGATATCTGGTGACATTATCATATTAAAGAAATTGCAGATAGTCTAGATTCTAGATAATAGTCTCATGTCCCATGGCACTTCCAGCGGCTAGGTGTACAAAGAAAAGGCACAATATTTGTATTGTGTTTTAGTGATTTTAGGCATTGTATTGTATGATATTCTCACCATCTGTCCAGATGATTTTAGATTCTTGATGAAAGTAAACGTTCTCTCTCTCTCTCTCGTCTCCCATCTCCCACTCCGCAAAAATCTTATCTCCGCTTCCATCTTCTCCTCGCGATCCCTCTCTCACTCCATCCTCTCTCCTCCTATCTATATATATATATATATATATATATATATATATATATATATATATATATATATATATATATGTGTGTGTGGTGTGTGTGTGTGTGTGTGTGTATAACTGAATCACGAAAGTTAGGAACGTGATAAATCCATAAATAAAGATATATGCCACGAAGGAAAAATAAACGAAGCAGGATCTGCGAGACCTTTCGACGTTAAACGTCCTTTACTGAGCAGAAAGGACGTTTAACGTCGAAAGGTCTCGCAGATCCTGCTTCGTTTATCTTTCCTTCTTGGCATATATCTATATATATATATATATATATATATATATATATATAATATATATATATATATATAATTCTGTTTGTGTATCTGTGTATATATGTATATATATGAGCACAAGTATATATATATATATATATATATATATATATATATATATATATATATATATATATATATATATTATATATATATTATGTGCTTGCTGTATTTTTTCAGAAATGGACTCTTTACAAGGAAGGCTGCTTCTTTCCTATTAGAATATTTTTACAGAAATGTCTGTTACTTCAACTCCCCCGCTCTCCCCCCTCCCCCCCAAAAAAAAAAAACAAAATAAAATAAAAAATAAAACTGGAAAACTAAAGAAAAATATTTACCCTATAGTTTGCTACTCGAGACAGGTAGGAGGAAAGTTTAGAAAATATGATAAAGCCTCTACATTATTGTCAGGTTGGGTAATCATTGCTTTTATTCTTTTCGTTCATGTCATTATTGGAGGCTCTGCCGTTGTACAAAAGTTTTAAATTTATTTCTATTTTGTGGGAGTTAGTTGTGACGCTTGATGATTATGGTCCCATTTAATTTATTGTTTTTGGTGCATCTCGAGATGTCTCTTCTTACGAAGTTCTAAAAGGCGCCGTGGCATTTTTGAAATAATCCAACGATTACTTTTGTTTTCATTATTGTTAGAATTGATGCTTAATTCTAGTTTTTTTTTTCTTTTTTTTTTATTTCTTAAACATTTTTTCATTACCTTGACAGCAAAGAAAACCTACACAAGTTTTTAAGCCACAATTAATGAATCATTCTGTCAAGTCTCGATAAAAACATAGAGAATTCATTATTCGTGATTTTTCTTTCCTTTCATGTGAACCTTGCATCGTCCACATTCCATATTCCTTGGCCAAAGTAGGAAATAGGAATAGGTCTCATTTCTTCCCCAAGTTTCTCTCATTTCTTTCCTCTCCCTCGTTTGTCAGATTCGCTGAGAAACGCTGGTTGATATACTGCCTTTCCATTTTTCTTGGTAACGGGAAATGATGAGGTCATTTTTTTCAAGGCAAGAAGGAAATGAACCAGACGTCCAAGAAGGGCCTGAGGCGAATAGAAGTCTTGTTCATCATAGACTGTTTTGTTGAGCTGTTTGCAGACATTTAGGAGTCTTTGCGGGATGTTTTACCATTCTGTCTGATGATATATTATTAGATCGTTGACACGGGATTAAAGTTTCAGTGATAATAATAATAATAATAATAATAATAATAATAATAATAATAATAATAATAATAATAATAATAATAATAATAATGAGAGACTAAAGAACTAGCCAGCGATGACACATGGCAATGGTTACAGAGGGGAGAGCTCAAGAAGGAAACCGAAGGAATGATAACAGTGGCACAAGATCAGGCCCAAAGAACCAGATATGTCCAAAGAACGATGGATGGAAATTACATCTCACCCATATGCAGGAAGTGCAATACGAAAAATGAAACCATAAATCACATAGCAAGCGAATGTCCGGCACTTGCACAGAACCAGTACAAAAAGAGGCATGATTCAGTACCAAAAGCCCTCCACTGGAGCCTGTGCAAGAAACACCAGCTTACGAGCACCATCCTGAAGGAGTGATAGAAAACGATCAGGCAAAGATCCTCTGGGACTATGTTATCAGAACAGATAGGGTGATACGTGCAAACAGACCAGACGTGACGTTGATTGACAAAGTCAAGAAGAAAGTATCACTCATTGATGTCGCAATACCATGGGACACCAGAGTTGAAGAGAAAGAAAGGGAAAAAATGGATAAGTATCAAGACCTGAAAATAGAAATAAGAAGGATATGGGATATGCCAGTGGAAATTGTACCCATAATCATAGGAACACTAGGCACGATCCCAAAATCCCTGAAAAGGAATCTAGAAAAGCTAGAGGCTGAAGTAGCTCCAGGACTCATGCAGAAGAGTGTGATCCTAGAAACGGCGCACATAGTAAGAAAAGTTATGGCCTCCTAAAGAGGCAGGATGCAACCCGGAACCTCACACTATAAATACCACCCAGTCGAATTGGAGGACTGTGATAGAACACCCCTCCCCCCCAAAAAAAAAATAATAATAATGATTTTATTTTGTTATTATTAGATCGTTGGCACTGGATTTAAGGTCTTAAGGGGTATGAATGATATGTTATTAGTATAATAATAATGATAATAATAGCAATAATAATTTATTATTATTATTATTATTATTATTATTATTATTATTATTATTATTATTATTATTAAATCGTTGGCACGGGATTTAAGGTCTAAGTAATATGAATGATATATTATGAGTTTAATAATAATAATAATAATAATAATAATTTATTATTATCATTATGATTGTTATTATTATTATTATTATTATTATTATTATTATTATTATTATTATTATTATTATTATTATTATTATTATTAGATCGTTGGCACGTGATTTAAGGTCTAAGTGATATAAATGATGTTATAATGATAATAATAATTCATTATTATTATTATTATTATTATTATTGTGGTCTATCACTGTCCTCCAATTCGACTGGGTGGTATTTATAGTGTGGGGTTCCGGGTTGCATCCTGCCTCCCTAGGAGTCCATCACTTTTCTTACTATGTGTGCCGTTTCTAGGATCACACTCTTCTGCATGAGTCCTGGAACTACTTCAGCCTCTAGTTTTTCCAGATTCCTTTTTAGGGATCTTGGGATCGTGCCTTCTAGTATTCCTATGATTATGGGTACAATTTCCACTGGCATATCCCATATCCTTCTTATTTCTATTTCCAGGTCTTGATTCTTATCCATTTTTTCCATCTCTTTCTCTTCATATTATTATTATTATTATTATTGTTATTATTATTATTCAGAACATAGACTATTCATATTAACAACCCCACAGGGCCCACTGACTTGAAATACAATCTTCCAAAGAGTATGGTGTTCATCAGGAAGAATAAGAGGAGGCATAAGGAAATACGAAAAAAAGACATTCAATTATTTAAAAAGAAAAAATAAATTAATGAATTAATAAACAGAGGAATATTGAGGTATTTGACTATAGTATTCATTTCACATTCTTGGACTCGTTTTAAATTTACTTCTCTTGGCTGTATACTTGTTATTAATTTGTTCATATGTATAATATAATCACATCTTTAATTTTCACAATTGAATAAATCCCATTCTGAACAGATTCTAGACAATGCATATATAGATCCGCGCCTGTTCCCTCATTCATGCTGTCTCACAGATCAACTTTGTGTCCGTGTTTGTGAGTGTGTTTGTATGTATTGATGTGTGTATGTATGTATATATATATATATATATATATATATATATATATATATATATATAGTATACATGTATGTATGTATGTATGTATATAGATATTTATATATATACATCTATATATATATATATATATATATATATATATCGACGTATATACTATACTATATACACATATACATATATATATATGTATATATATATATATATATATATATGTATATATATATATATATAAATATCTATATACATACATACATACATACATATATGTATACATATATATATATATAATACATACATACACACATCAATACATACAAACACACTCACAAACACGGACACAAAGTTGATCTGTGAGACAGCATGAATGAGGGAACAGGCGCGGATCTATATATGCATTGTCTAGAATCTGTTCAGAATGGGATTTATTCAATTGTGAAAATTAAAGATGTGATTATATTATACATATGAACAAATTAATAACAAGTATACAGCCAAGAGAAGTAAATTTAAAACGAGTCCAAGAATGTGAAATAAAGAATACTATAGTCAAATACCTCAATATTCCTCTGTTTATTAATTCATTAATTTATTTTTTCTTTTTAAATAATTGAATGTAAAGAGCTTAATAATAACTTAATTGACAATTACTTTATTTGCACTACATGGGTGCTGCTAATGCTGAGAGGAGTCTTCCAAGGAATTCCCGCCGCTTCTCTTGTAAGATAATGAATTTTAAGCGGTGTCTTATAAAGGCAATACTGCGAACAACTGGGCTAAAAAAACATGTCACTATCATATAGATACATATATATGTATATATATATATATATATATATATATATATATATAGTTATATATATATATGTATATATCACATAGATATGTATATATAATTTATATCTACGTATACTACAGTATACATACATACCTATATATATGTATATATAAATATTGTAGTATATACGTAGATATATATTTTATATTTATGTATATATATATATCTTGTAGTATATACGTAGATGTATATTATATATACATAAATATAAAATATATATCTACGTATATACTACAATATATATATATAACATATATATAGGTATGTATGTATACTGTAGTATATACGTAGATATCAAATTATATATACATATCAGGTTATAATTATATATATATATATATTACATATATATATATATATAATATATATATATATATATAATATATATATATACATATATATATATACAATATATTGTATCTAAGATAGTGACATGTTTTTTTAGCCCAGTTGTTCGCAGTATTGCCTTTATAAGACACCGCTTAAAATTCATTATCTTACAAGAGAAGCGGCGGGAATTCCTTGGAAGACTCCTCTCAGCATTAGCAGCACCCATGTAGTGCAAATAAAGTAATTGTCAATTAAGTTATTATTAAGCTCTTTACATAGGTAAACCATTCTTGAGATAGAGATCCATTACTGATGCCCAGTGTTTTTGTCTAAGAATTTTATCTGTTATGATATTTTGAAAAAAAAGTAGAAAATCCATTTGGTTTCTTGTGTAAAATGTGAAAGTGGAATCAGTTTCATAAAAGCGTTTACTTAAATTGCTTTTTTATCGTTTTTGTTAACTGATATTTCTTTTTATTAAGTGCAGCTTACTGATATAGTGAAGAGCTATAGAACTAGTTATGGGTAAGGATATTTAGATCTAGATGCTATCATTGGTGAATTCATTTACTACAGGTGTTTTGAAAAGTTCCTTAAAAAAATAAAATTCATCTACTTCGAGGGTTTGGAAAAGTTCCTTTAAAAGATAAAATTCATCTACTTCGAGGGTTTGGAAAAGTTCCTTTAAAAAATAAAATTCATCTACTTCGAGGGTTTTGAAAAGTTCCGTTAAAAGATTAAATTCATCTGCTTCGAGGGTTTGGAAAAGTTCCTTGAAAAAATAAAATTCATCTACTTCGAGGGTTTTGAAAAGTTCCTTAAAAAAATTAAATTCATCTACTTCGAGGGTTTTGAAAAGTTCCTTTAAAAAATAAAATTCATCTACTTCGAGGGTTTGTAAAAGTTCCTTAAAGAAATAACTGACGTTACAGCCGACCTCTAACATTTTTTTATTATTTCTGAAGACGTTTGAAAAATGTGAAAGGGTTCGATGCATTGCTTCACGAATTCAACCCTAATCTTGAGGTCTCAGGTTGTGTTTTCGTTGCCGTCGCTTGTTCTTCGGTAGCAGCAGCATTGATAATGGATGAACGCTGAGGGGACACGCCGACGAAGGGACGATTTTTAATGACACTTGTCTGCCCTTCGTTTCATTCCCGCTCCGTTTTGGTGGGCGTTGGTTTGACCAAATTATATATATATATACCTTGGCTTTGAGCGAGACTTCTCTTGAGCATCCGTAGATTTAAGGGGCGCAAGTCTTAATTAATGTAAGATGTTAGGTCTTGAATGCTGATGCAGTTAATCACAGTTTCCTGGATTTTTTTTTTCTCTCTCTTCAGGTATAAAACAGTAAGATGTGCTGTGTGGTTTCCATGGTCCAGAATCATCATCATCCATCATCTTCATCATCATCATCATCAACCAGAGAATCTGAGGGAACCGAGTTCAGACGACTGATGGAACATCTCAGGTCCAGCAATGTTCTCCTGATCCCAACGGTTATTCAAAAAAAGGTCAATGTCAAAAAAAAAAAAAAATGAAGGCAAAGTAAAAAGCATGTTCAAATATCAGGCAAAATGATAGTCAAAGGGGTTTAACTATGGGGCCGTATTCAGGTGTTCAGATTTTATTCTTAGGGGGACCTCTTATTTCTAAAATAGCAGTTTCAGTACTTATTCGTTAATCAAGAGTAACGAGAGTGATTCATTATTAACTTCAAGCTCATGTTGAGTGATATGTTATCGACTTGAAGACAGGTATATGACATGGGAGATTCATACAAATTGAGAATACACGTTTCAAAGTACATTGTACTTCCTGGGAAACCAGTTCATAGCTTGAAAATTTGAATCCTTTTAGAATTGCTGCACATAGAAAGGTATACTCAGCCACATACGTACGTATACATAAGAGTGTACAAGTGTCAATGAAATAAGTGTAAGTATATGCCTATGTGTATTTCTAGCCTTGTGACGTCGCATATTCATCTACTACAGAGGCCAGGAAGCTTAGAATAATCAAGGGGCGTGTTCTTGGCTACTTCAGGCTCATCAAAGATTGCATGGGGATCGCCTTAAACTGTTCTTTAGACTTGTCAAATCATTCTGCGTTTGTTGATTTCTGGTGGACTTTGTGGTTAAGTATATCTTAGTTTTATCAGACCACTGAGCTGATTAGCAGCTCTCCTTGGGCTGGCCCGAAGGATTAGATATTTTAACGTGGCTAGGAACCAATTGGTCACCTAGCAACGGGACCTACAGCTTATTGTGGGACTCGAACCACATTATATCGAGAAATGAATTTCTATCACCAGAAAGACATTCCTCTGATCCACGTTGGCCGCGCCGAGAATCGAACTTCAGACTACTGGATTGGTAGCAGAGCGCGAAAATCACTCGTCCAACGAGGAACTTGGACTTGTGGTGTTGTTGGTGTTCTACAGAAGGCGTGAGTGAAGAAAATCGCGGCATCTTTGCTAACCGGGAGACGTGAATTGCTAATGACTTACATTTTTTTTTCTGAAGCCATCCACATGGTCCATTAATTTCTTATCGGGTTTCAATTCTTCATGTATAAAGCTTCCGCTTTCGACCATTTATGATAGAGCTTCACTGAAAATTCACTCAAATTTTATCGAAGTGAGAACGACAAGGCACTCTGCAGTTATGCCATTCTGTGCCCGCGGGGTTTGGGCGTTGAATTCATGTGGCAATAGACGATTCATTCTGTTTTTTTTTTTTTTTTTTTTTTTTTTTTTTTTTATTTAGCCCCGAAACAAGAATAGCGAGAAAGAAGTTGGCCAAGTGTTAGAGCATCACAGCCTGGCATTTTTTACCGCTCCTGACAAATACAATTAGCAGTCTTTGCGGGAAAAGGAGAAAGCGGCTCGATGGATTCCTTTTATGCCCCGTCGTAAAACTCATCTTGAGTTTATTGGTCGGATTAATCAACTCCAAGTCAAAAGGTTCCCACCAGAAGAGTTTCGACTGTATCTACTGTAGTTAATATTCCATTCTAGTCCGCTTGAAAAGGCTCCTGCGTTTTTTGGTCTCTCTCCTCGAGGAACTTTCAGGATCTCAGATTGGCTATTTGCGCCGCGTAAAGATTCGCTTATTATTTTGTGTTCCGGGCTCCATGATGCCGAATCACATTAGGATGATCGATCCTTTCGCATTCAAATGAGGCGCCGCTGAA
>NC_061097.1:53671224-53686224 GCF_015104395.2 Macrobrachium nipponense | reverse complement strand
TTGATTCCCTGCTGCCAAAAAACCTTGCTGTTGGAGACTATACAGGCTTTTCGTAGTTAGAATTGCATCCATCACAGTCCTGCAGTAAGTTAAAACTTGCAAACTAGTCTGACGTGCCACTCCCCCGAAGGAGATCGTCGCTCGTCTCTCGGCTCTTAACTTCCGTCGTAACTGCTTTATCGACGCTCATTTTCATCATCATCGCCATCATTCCTGATCTGACGACGACGAAGGCGACGATTTTCATTTCGTAAGCAGATTGCTGTTCGTTGCGACATCCGTCGTGTGCTTTTCTTCTTCTGTTCCGGGTAGGAAGTCATGGCGTTGTCATGCCTTGGGTTGGTTGGTGAATATGTCTGTCTGCCATGAATTAACGTCTGTCTGCCAATAGATGTAAATGTCATAAATTGGTTGGTAATTGTCTGACTGCCATGAACTAATGCATGTCTTCTATAAATTAATGACTGTTCTGCCAATAAATGTAATACCATGGAATGGTTGGTAATTGTCTGTCTGCTAATAAATGTAATGCCTTGGGTTGGTTGGTAATTGTCTGTCTGCCATCAATTAAGGTCTTTCTGCCGTGAATTAATACCTGTCTTCCATAGAGTAATGACTGTCTGCCAGTAAATATAATGCCATCGATTGGTTGGTAATTGTCTGTCTGCCAAATAAAATTAATGCCATGGATTGGTTGGTAATTGTCCGTCTGCTATGCATGAATGCCTATCTTCCATAAAATAATGCCTGTTTGCCAACAAATGTAATACCATGGGTTGGTTGGTATTGTCTGTCTACAAATAAATGTAATGCCTGGGACTGGTTGGTAACTGTCTGGCTGCCAATAGATGTAAATGTCATAAATTGGTTGGTAATTGTCTGACTGCCATGAATTAATGCCTGTCTTCTATAAATTAATGACTGTTCTGCCAATAACTGTAATACCATGGAATGGTTGGTAATAGTTTGTCTGCCAATAAATGTAATGCCTTGGGTTGGTTGGTGACTATGTCTGTCTGCCATAAATTAATGCCTGTCTTCCATAAATTAATGACTGTCTGCCAATAAATGTGACACCATGGATTGGTTGGTAATTGTCTGTCTGCCAATAAATGTAATGTCTTGGGTTGGTTGGTAATTGTCTGTTTGCCATGAATTAAGGTCTGTCTGCCAATGAATGAAGTGTCATAGATTGGTTGGTAAGTGTCTGTCTGCCGTGAATTAATACCTGTCTTCCATAGAGTAATGACTGTCTGCCAGTAAATATAATGCCATCGATTGGTTGGTAATTGTCTGTCTGCCAATAAAATTAATGCCTTGGATTGGTTGGTAATTGTCCGTCTGCTATGCATGATTGCCTATCTTCCATAAAATAATGCCTGTTTAACAATAAATGTAATACCATGGGTTGGTTGGTATTGTCTGTCTACAAATAAATGTAATGCCTGGGACTGGTTGGTAACTGTTTGTCTGCTATGAATTAATGTAGGGCTGCCAATAAATGTAAATGTCATAGATTGGTTGGTAATTGTCTTTCTGCCTTGAATTAATGTCTGTCTTCCATAGAGTAATGACTGCCAATTAATGTTATACCATGGATTGGTTGGTAATTGACTGTCTGCCAATAAATGTAATGCCATGGATTGGTTGGTAATTGTCCGTCTGCTATGCATGAATGCCTATCTTCCATAAATTAATGCCTGCTTGCCAATAAAAGTAATACCATGGGTTGGTTGGTAATTGTCTGTCTGCCATAAATTAATGCCTGTCTGCCAATAAATTAATCCCTGTCTGCCACTAAATGTAATGCCATAGAGTGGTTGATAATTGTCTGTCTGCCATAAATTTATGTCTGTTTGGCAATAAATGTAATGCCATGGACCGATTAATAATTGTCCGTCTGCCGTAAATTTCTGTATCTGGCAATAACTGTAATGCCATGGACCGGTTGGTAATTACCTGCCAGTAAACGAGATGCCGTGGATTGTTTGATAACTGTCTGTCTGCCAATAAATGTAATGCCATAGATTGGCTGGTAGTTGTCTGTTTGCCAATAAATGTAATGCCATAGATTGGCTGGTAATTGTCTGTCTGCCATGAATTAATATTGAGGCTCATTTATAATTAATGAAAATTAATGAGTCCCATCATCCGAATTGCATCAAACAAACTGAAAGGTATACGAGTGAAATATGTTGTTTTTCGAGTTACATATGAGCACAGTTAAAAAAAAAATTATGTACTATGTATCAGCTACCTTCAGAGTTACATGGAAATTCATAACATGCAAAGCATCCTCAGTAGTGAGGCAAGAAGAAGGTCTAAATTGTGGGGAAAGATGGGAGAATGATGCGTTTGTTCCCTAAATGACTTAATCTCTGTTTTTGCAAAATGTCATCTGCAGAATCTGTCATTGTTATTGTATTGCTATGATTATTGTCATTACTGGTATTTTCCTTTTTATCATTATTACTGTGAATATAATCAATATAGTTTTTACATTCAATTTTTTATCTATTCTCAATCTTAGTACGGTTATTTTATCATGTTGATCTTATGTATCTATACTGTTTGTTATGGTCTATTCTTTGTATATTCCATGTGTATGGCCTTGAGCTGAAAATTATAATTATTATTATTATTATTATTATTGTTATTATTATTATTATTATTATTATTATTATTATTATTATTATTATTATTATTATTATTATTATTATTATTGAAAAAAAACCCACAAAATCACTTTGTAACTTGTTTACTTCTAAGTGGAGTAAAATTAAATGTAAATACTTAGAAGTAAACAAGTTATAAAGTGATTTTGTGGGTTTCTTTTTCAATCTTCAGAAGAAAACTGAAAGAAGTTTTTGTTTGGATGATTATTATTATTATTATTATTATTATTATTATTATTATTATTATTATTATTATTATTATTATTATTATTATACAAGGGGTTTGTTGTTTAATGAAGTTGAGGTTAATTCGGCTTGTTAGAATATTTTTCCTTGAGCTTCCTAAAAAAAAAAATAAAAAAAAACAGGCAGCGCATCAATAGTGTTATATATACAAAACAAATGTTTCTGATTGTTTTTAAAGTAGGAAATTAAAAAAAATGTTTTAAAGTAGGAAAATAAAAAAAAACTTAGTGATTGATCAATTTTCGCCTTGGAAAAAAAAAAAAGCTTCGGGTTGAAGAGTAGTTTTTTTCCTTTTTTTTTCTTGGTGAATGATTTCGAAAATGCTAAATTCGTGTTGCGAGCAACCTATGCATTCAGACGTTGGTTGATCGTCACAGCAAAGTGTAATAGATAAGGGGTTGATGCTGCCGCTGCCCAAGTTTCATTTCTTCTGTCAACATTCCGGGAACCGACTTTTTGCACGAGAAATGTCTGTATGTGTATGTGTTATATATATATATAATAAATGTATATACACATACATATATAGTAAATATGTATATGCATAGCTATATTGTATACACATATTTATGTATGTATGTGCACGCACTCACTATATAATATATATTATATATATATATTATATATATATATATATATATATATGTATAAATGTATATAATTGTGTGTGTGTGTATGCACGCGCACTCACGAAGATATGTACATGCATACATATATGTAAATCTGTATATATATGTATATATATAATGTATATTGTCTTGGTGTGTATTGGTGTGTGTATATATATATATGTGTGTGTATCATATATATTAATATATATCTATATATATATATATATATATATTTATATATATGTATATAATATATACATACATACGTACATATGTGACGCATATTTACCTCAGCATTTACGCATTTAGATGCCCATTAGGTTAAGTTGTACATGGCGTCGAGAGATTTTCTGTCCAAAATACTAAATTTCTCCCCAAAGTTGTCTCCGCAAATGTACCTTCACATGTTTATTTCCATGGATTTATTATGACCACGTCGAATCCGCGTTCGTTACCTAACTACGAAAGTTACACTGATCTTCATATTAGCAGAGGCTGAGTTTCTTTCTGGTTAAAAAGATCATTACGCTTACATTTATGCAGATAGGTAATTTGATAAGATTTTTTAGTATAATGTTTACACTGTTCAGTATATGACGTCGGCTCTTTAGATCTATCAAAAATTATTCCCCCCCTTTTTTTCAGATGAATTGCAGATCTGAGTTGTTCGTGAAATGAGAAGATTTAGGTTTTTTTCTTCGTGAAAATGGAATTTTGGTGCTTTTTATTTATGAGAATAGAATTTCGTTTTTTATTTATTTATTATTATTTTTTTTGAGCTGAAAAGTTGTAATCTCCAGCACATAAACAGACCTAGTTTGGTCAGTTAACAACATAGAAGAATTTCCCTAATTTCGATCGAAATTGATGGACGTCGTTCCAAATCAGTTTAGCCATGGCCTCTTCATTACAGATTTTCGCGGAATTAAGTCTGGATCAGCTCAGTGCATTGGTTAGGTACTCCCTTACATTTATGCAGTCATGAACTGTGAATTATTTTTTCAAAAGCCACTGTAGCTTAAAGGAAGCTTTGAAGTTATTTTAAAAATAAATTTCTCTCACTTACGCTGGCAATAGTTCACCGTTTCGCAATGCCCAAGGCAACTATGATAACCTTGTATGTCTTTGGTGAATATTGATACCTGACTAAGAAATTTGGTTTATATCTAAAGTATATGAACGTGCGAATGATATGACAGAAATTTTAGTGGAGAAAAGTAAGCGTGGTGTCCTCTGATTGGTAAAAAATTAGGAGCACAAAATTTTGAGACGGGATCAAGAAAATACAAAAAAGTTATCACCTCGCTTCCAAATCCAGAGCTGTTGGATCACAGTAATGTGGGTAGGTTTGGTTGAGGTACGAAATTCACACATGAAGAAATATCTCAGTCAGTCTTGAGATGATGCAAAAATTTATGCATATCAGTCTTGTGAATCTCCATGTCATATGCTGGGGAGTATATTTTATGTGGTTGTACTATTGCCTTTTAATAGATTTATTATGACGAGGTATTGAGGGTTGTTACTGTTGGAAGGCGAAGTGAGTAACGTGTGCCATGAAGATTGTTTAAATAATGTAAATAAAGCATAGGCATTTACATCAAATTTTTTACATTGGCGTTACGAAAGGCATCGAAGAGTACCAGTCACTTGGATTGCTTCCTTTCCATGTCGCAACTTTAATGATATTAAAAGGAAGCATCGCTTTCTCATGCTAACTGCTTACAATGGAAACCAAATTGGTAGTCTATTAGTTATATATAACTTGGAGTCTAAACTCTGGGAGGTGCTTCCAAATAGAGATGGAGTTGCGGTGAAGATATTATTAAAAATGGTTGACGTTGTCATCATTCAGCGGTGTGTTGGGGGCGGGGGGGGGGGGGGGGCGTGGGAGTAGGAGAAAACCTTAAAGATACTGTGAGAAAAAAAGTAAAAATTTTTTTTATTCTTTGTGGATATTTTTTTAATCATTTAAGAAACAAAACTGATATTCTTATTTTGCTTTATTGTTCGAAAGACTTTTTTTTTTTTTTTTTTCCCTCTCTTGACGACTGCAGCTTTGATTAATTTTCATATTGCAAAGTCATGTGCATGTGTAACTAATTCGTGATTGCAAAGCAAATATATTTCCATGCAGCCCCAAGTGTTTGTCTTTGCTTTGTCATTCCAGCTACTTTTGAATTTTGTTTATTTCTGGTAGAGTAGACATAATCGTACCCTTGAGTATGTTTGTATTACTTTCTTAATTTTGTGATTATCTGTGAGATTTTATTTACATATCGGAAGTTTTGGGTTAACATATTTTTCATGTAGTTTGTATCTTAGAGCTAATAAATATTATTTTCCTCAGTTGCCCATAGTTATATATGGAAATGGAACTTGTTTTATATACTCAATGTATTATATTGTGTGTTATGTATTTAAATTCCCTAATTGCATATTTGTTTCACATTTTGTGTCCAAGTACGCTTGCGTACTATTTGGTTTGTAATAAACTGTTATTAACTGAAGATATAAGATGAATTTTATTTCTCAGTAACCTTAAAAAATATCTTTCCTAATTTTAGATTTTGTATAATTTCATTTTATCGTCATTGATTTATCTTGAAGAGATTTATGATTTTCTAACAGTGTAGTAGTGTATGATATATTTGTGCTTCAAATAGAACTTTTAACCAAAATATTATGTATAGGTATGTATATTAAAAACTACTAACCAGTGAGAGAACCTGTACACGAATCTCAGGAAACTCCCCATTAGCCCAACTTATGAATTAGATACTGACATCATAGCCACATAGTGCAGACATGAGCTTGGGAGCTTCCAATATCATTCCAAATTGCACGTATACTAGAGAACAAAATACTGACCACTGTTACGCTTAAAGACAACTAAAACGACTTGTTTTAAATTGGGACTCTAAGAACGAGCGAGAGGAGGAGGAGGAGGAGGAGGACTGTTTTGAGTCTAGTTTTTATGATTTGAATTAACATCTGTTTAGCAATCCATCTTTCATAATAATGAGGCATTACTCCATAAGTAACTCGGTAATGTCCAAAATTGCCTTTCAACTCTGCAGATATTGGCTGGTATTTGGTTTTTCTTCAAAGAAAATGTGAATGTTGTTATTCTGCAAATGTATAGTGGTGATCTGGAGGTGATGATATGATTCCTTCTGAGAGAGTTCTCTCTTGATATCACGTACATAGTATTGTGCTAATCTTAGGGGAGAAGATCCAGTTTCTCATTGAATTGCGTTATTGGAAAAATAAAAGGATTTAGGTTCTTCAAGAGCAAATGTGGAAAAAAAGAGCCAGGTCACGAGGATTCAATCTTGACTTTTCCCCCTTTCACCAATTTGAAAAGGAAGATCAAATTATGAGAGTAAGTTATGACTGATAGAACTCGTTACGCAAGCCAAGCGTTAATCGTGAAGATATTAATCAAAGGCTTCATATATTGCTAGATGCCTCAGAAAGGTAACTGGTTTAAGTTGTCGCTCATTTGAAAACCATAGGTTGAAAACGAGGCAATTTTGGGAATTAAAGCACTTCAGAATAGTAAACCATAAAAAAAAAAGAGAGAAATTCATTGAATTCCCTTAAACCTTACCCAAAGACAAATTAGTACGATTTGTAAAGTGATGTTAAGATATGACATATTTACCAGAAAGTATCGCTGTAATTCAAGAATTAAAGAGTTTTGTTGGGGATCTCACAATGGCCGCTGGGGGAGATTGACGAGTTATAATGCGTACTGTTTTTGTCCGTAATAATGTTTAGCAAATTTGCCTGCAGATATGGTATTAAAGACAGAAAAGATTTAGGTCAGTTTTTATTATAAAATTTTAGAAAAATATTTTGCCTTTATATCTCAGGCGACAAGGCTTCGTTAGCACCCGTGGAGTGAGGGAATTTGCGACAACTGATAAGAAATGTCTGATTCATGGATAGCCATATCAAATGTTCCAGAACTTTTCTTGGAAAGGAAATGAAGTAAGGGCAATAGTTCCAGCTTAAAAATAAAAGGGAATTAACATGCGTGTCAGAGGAGATTAAATAAATCATCATCAGTAAAACTCATTTTGAGAAAAGTGAAGGTGGTTTGGGAGGTAGAAACGAAATATATAGATGAATCGGGCGAATAGCAAAGAAAGTTATTGAAAATGCTCAAGAGTGCATTTTGTTTCCGCTGTGAGCCATTGTTATTGCTTTGCTGAGCAGTATTTGCACTCTTCAGTGCTGTGCAATAGTGCTTTTGTAATTTTTTTTTTTTTTTTTTTTAAAAAGACCAATCCCTTGAGAAATACTCAGGGTCCCTAAGAAAGGAAGATTTCTAAGAAAAAAATTTGAGGTAATTTTCCAAAATTAAGAAGCCGAGGAAGTCTTGAACTCAGTCTTCATGAGAGAGTTTGCTAGATAAATATTTTATAGCTGCCTTCGGTGTTCGGTTGGGGGGGGGGGGGGTGGCCGCTGAGCATTTCATGGAAAAAGTTTGGTCTCTGATCAGTGTACTTGCTTTTGTTAGGTGGTTTGCTGTCATACTCCCCAGATAAAACTAGCTCCCAAATGCACCTAATTTTATTGGACGCACTTCCTTTTGTGGACTAAGTTTTTTTAAATATTTCTCTACAATTACCACCTCCTAGTATTTTCTTGGATATTCTATCCTCATTCATTCACCGTCGCCACAACGTGGTTTGGTTTTTCCTTTCGTATTTTTCTTGTATATCTAAATCATGATTACATGCCGAATCTTTTCTTGCGCTTGCCATTTTTGGCGTACTATTTTTCATTCATAATTCATAATTCATAATCTTTATCATCTATGCAACGGTCGAAACTCAATACATTACAACTGCCTACCTTGGCTTTTATAGCTATTGTTAAAGGTCTTTATTTTTTCCCCGTTTTCGTCTCCTCTCAGTTTTCTTTTTATCCTGAGTAACACTTCTTCTGAGTTAAGAAAGTCGTAAGTCAGCGCATTCATTTTTCAGCTGTCTCCAGGAAAGCTTGATAAAAGCTTTCTTTCCTCACCCTCTCACAGGAGTTGGTGACCCTACTCCTCTCTCTCTCTCTCTCTCTCTCTCTCTCTCTCTCTCTTCTCTCTCTCTCTCTCTCGCGCGCGTACTATTTACTATTTCTCACTTCTCGTCTTGCAGACATGAAGCGCCACAGTAGCATTTCCCCAACCCCACCCCCAATCCCCCCACCCAATCCTCCCCCATTTTTTTTTTTTTTTTTTTTTTTTTTTTTTTTTTTAACCCCAAAACCCCCTAATGGGAAAAGAGTAAAGGAAAAATAAATGTTTGTGGCTGTATTGACGAAAGTGAAGAAATATTCAGCGGACTTCATCTTGGGAGTTGCTTCCCACTAATGGACTAGACACCTGTTAAATTAATATATAATAAGCGCAGCCTGGTTCCAAAATACTTATAAGCATTTCACCCCACCCCTCTTTTTTTTTTTCTAATAAGAAAAGAGTAAAAGCAAAAATAAAGAGCATGTGTGTCTGGCTGTATTGACATAAGTGAAGGAATATTCAACAGACTTAATCTTGGGAGTTCAAAGTTAAGTATATCTTAGTTTAACCAGACCACTCTCCTAGGGCTGGCCCGAAGGATTAGATATTTTCACGTGGCTAGGAACCAACTGGTCATCCAGCAACGGGACCTACAGTTTATTATGGGATCCGAACCACATTATATCGAGAAATGAATTTCTATCACCAGAAATAAATTCCTCTGATTCCGCGTTGGGCGAGCCGAGAATCGAACTTCGCCGAGCGCGAAAACCACTTGTCCAACGAGGAACTACATTTTGGGAGTTCAGTTCATCCTGCTTTCAAGCACAACACACTTCTCCCAAGAATAACGTCAAAGTACATTATATTCTGTCGCAGTTCCTCGGTACTGTCATACGGTTCAATGCGGGGATTGTCACCGTCAGGCTTTTGGGATTCCTAAGAGATTCCTGAAAGAAGTTCGTTTGTGAAGAATTCAGAAAATAACATGAAACAAATGACTGGCGTAATTAAGATAGTAATGTAGTAATTTGTTCTTGACCAGTCTTCAGTGAAAATTTTCGGGTATATTGCTGTTTGTATATATAGTCTGCAGTGTGTAAGTGATTATAAAATATAAAAAAATTATTAGTATTGATGCAGTGTTCTTGTCTCCATGTTCTAGTATGAAAGCATTTGCCTTGGTGCAGTTTAAATTTTGTTTATTCAATTTTGATTTTAATCTGCATCATACCGATTGACTTTATTGGTCCCAGCTCTTGGCCTCGGGCCTAGACCTGACATTTTCACCCCTATGAGAGCTGAAAGTCAGGTTAGTGGTCTGGTTTAAAAATACTTTTATAATCTCTCCATGATGTTCAAATCTTTCTTATCAAACGTCTTTTTCGTTACAGAGGAAAATTTAACATTCAAACGTTACTTCTCAATAAAGTATTAAAGGCAGATTTTTATGAAACTGATTTACATTATCGTGGAGATATGTTAGTAATTACAAGATGCAACAAAACAAAAACTTGAAATATAATTTGTCGAAATTTCAGCATTTTCAGTTAACAGAACCGTAACATCTTTAAAGGGTTGTGATTATTGAATAGGATCGAATATATTTACTTAGACCGTTCAAACTAGCCACATGAACACTGCGGTTGCTAGCCTAGTGATCTGGGTATCTTATCTGATATTTGGTGATGGTGCCAGTAAAGACTTCGCATCCTCGCTAGGGATTTGGAGCGGTGGCATGCCTTACTGTGCCCATACCTGTGGATTTGCCCACTCTCCGCCCCACCACCAGCAGTGAGCATACATATGTATTTCTCCTCTGAATGGCAGCGAGATGAAGTATGCATAATATACAAGTAATTTTTCTTGGGAATAGATGAAGACAGAGCTCCTCTATGGTGCTATGAACTGCTGACCTGTTATTCGTTAGGCCAACACTTCCCTCCTGCAAATAGATGGTGAAGACAGACATATTCTTCAGAGGTTTGAACTGCTGATTTAAGAAATCTACCAAATAACAGGTCAGGAGTTCGGTATCATTTGCTTGCTCATATTACGCATGTCACATCATTGCCTTTGGAGAGGAGAATTAAATATGTCCACTCACTGCTGGTGGGGCGGGGTGTATGATTCCAATATATAGAAAGTAACATATGTGGTCCCACTCCTGTTATATGCACCGACACTGAGTGGGTATCTTGGCCCAAAGAAAGGGTTATCTTGATCTATTTCCAGGCGAGGTTGATTGTTTATTGAAGAATAATCATCATAATGAACACTTTTCCTAAAATTGCATCTTTTTTAAAGTAAATTGTTAAAGTTTGCTCTTATAACTACTTCGAATTGTGTATTCAAGATCAGTTTCGTCACGGTTATGACTTTCTTCATAATATTCATTATAAGAGAAGACAAAGCATTATTCACATTATTATCATTTTGTTAAAGATGCTTATAGTAGCGTGAACCTTAAAAAGATGAAAACAAAACCACAATTACAGACTTGAAAAGAGATTCGTACAGATTCTCGAAGTTTTTTTTTTATGTAGTTTTACTTTAGAGATAGATTTGTGCGGTTACATAGCTACGGATTTGACTCCATTATTATTATTATTATTATTATTATTATTATTATTATTATTATTATTATTATTATTATTATATTATTATTATTATTATTATTATTATTATTATTATTATTATTATTATTATGACTATACATCTATGCTTTAACTCCATGTATAAAAGCACCAGATAGATCCCTCAGTTGGAATCAGCCTCCTCAATAAATTGAACTTTCCATGACTGTGCTTTAACTCCATGTATAAAAGCACCAGATAGATCTCTTAGTTGGAATCAGCCTTATCAATAAATTGAACGATCCTTGACGAATGAAATACTGTAACTCGGAAGTGTTTGCTTTCAATCACACATGAAATGAAAGATGGCAACATGTTATGAGTGATGTCTGTCTGAGATCAGTAGAAATGAATCCATCGCAATATTTCCTGAAAGGATTCACGAGATATTTTGATAGAGCTCCTTTAATGCTCCAGAGCATGAGAGCGTATGTGGATGATATATTTAAGGTTTGCGGCGAATGAAGAAATGTTTAGAACAAGACGCTGGTGGATGTAGATGATTTGTTTGGAAGTACTTTACTTCTAGAATTACCAGGCGAAGATTACGAGAGCATTATCATCCTCGGTGTTATTCATTTTAAGTGCAAGCTAAATGATTAAGGCCAGGTTGAAGTTGAGAGAAGAGAGAGAGAGAGAGAGAGAGAGAGAGAGAGAGATATTATTAATATGAGCGCATATAAGAATTCTTGTTAGAAAGAGAAAGTTGAGAAATATTTAATCAAAACATGATACATCTGAACTGTAATACAATCAGTTTTCATTGTACCTTGAACGTGATGAATGTACATTTATCTAAAACCTAGGGTATATGCGAACCAAGAAAGAAAATAAACACATTGGTCGGACCTGTTTCCAGATTAAGTGTATGGGTTAAAACTAAATGCCCTTAAATTTTTGTAATGGAGTTTTTCGGTTATGTTAAAAAAAGTACAGCATCGCGAACCAGTGGACTACTTTTGTCAAAATGAAGTTTCATTATTTCACCAAAATGACGAAAGTACATCCTGAGTAATGTGATCATTGAAATTCTTTAAATAAACAGGTGTCAACGATTCTGATCGCTGACATAAAAGAGCAGTTTCAGTTTACCGAGTTTACTGACAAAATTTTCAAGAATTGGTAAAAACTAAAATACGCGACACTAGACTGATGTTCAGGAGAGTATGAGGTTTAATGAGCTATGAATTTTTATGATACTAGTATAGCCTAGATGTTTATTTGTTCCTTTAACATCATAAAAAAAATGTGGCGGGAGACAACCATTATCCATGAATGGCTTTTGGAATGAAGGCTGAATAAAGGTCGTGAGATTCGGAGTCACTCCTGAGGTGGTGGATGCAAGAAGGATGATGTAAGAAAGTAAGGTATACTAAAGAAGGTATTTCCTTAAATTTTGTGAAATGAATTGCTCACGAAATTAAAAGTTCTTGAACTGCAGGTGGTATATGAGTATGACGAATGTATAAGGAAGATTTTCGCGAAGCATATTCACAGAAATGAGACTGAGATTCTGATGCAATACGCTAGACAGAAAGGAATGAAAACAAATCGAATGATTTTCACTCTGATAACTGAAAAGCAAATCCATGAATGTTGATAACCGAAAGGCAAATCATAAATGTTGATAACTAAAAAAAAATCCATAAATGTTGGTAACTGTAAAACAAATCCATCAATATTGATAACTGAAAAACAAATCCTTATATGTTGGTAACCGAAAGGAAAATCCATAATTGTTGATAACTGAAAAGCAAATCCATAAATGCTCATAACTGGAAAACAGATCCATAAATGTTGATAACCGAAAAACAAATCCATAAACGCTGATAACCGAAAAATGAATCCATAAATGCTGATAACTGACAAACAAAATCCATAAATGTTGATAACTGAAAAAGAAAATTCATAAATGCTGATAACTGAAAAACAAAA
The DNA here is from genome assembly GCF_015104395.2 of Macrobrachium nipponense. Classification (NCBI taxonomy): domain Eukaryota; kingdom Metazoa; phylum Arthropoda; class Malacostraca; order Decapoda; family Palaemonidae; genus Macrobrachium; species Macrobrachium nipponense. The sequence continues at coordinate 53,673,098 of NC_061097.1, read as the reverse complement.
TCCATAAATGTTGCTAACTGTAAAACAAAATCCATAAATGTTGATAACTGAAAAACATATCCATAAATGTTGGTAACTGGAAAACGAATCCATAAATGCTGATAACTGAAAAACAAATCCATGAATGTTGCTAACTGAAAAGAAAATCCATAATTGCTGATAACTGAAAACCAAATCCGTAAATGTTGATAACTGGAAACCAAATCCATAAAAGTTGATAACTGGAAAACGAATCCATAAATGCTGATAACGAAAACAAATCCATTTATGCTGGTAACTGAAAAAAATCCATAAATATTGATAACCTGAAAAAAATCCACAAATGTTGATAACTGATAAACAAATCCATGAGGGTTATTTTTAGCAAAGGAAATGTCAGAGATCAAATTCCATCTACTCTTCACATTGTTCAGATAACTTGCTACAAAGGAAGTTCTCCAGTGTTCAGAGAACTGGCGAAACTAGTATCTTGTTTGCTAGGAGTGGATGTTCAAAATTAAGGCTTTCATTTGTCACTTCCCTTCCATGTAGTTTCTTCTGTCGTTATTTGTTCTCCATGGCTTATCACCTGTCATCTTTCTTTTGAGAATTAATAGAAAAATCATCTGTCATCTCTCTTATGTTTTAAGAATTAATAGAAAAATCACCAGTCATCCCCTTCATGTTTTGAGAATTAATAGAAAAATTACCTCTCGTCTCCTTCATTTTTTGAGAATTAATAGAAAAATCACCAGTCATCTCCTTCATGTTTTGAGAATTAATAGAAAAATCACCAGTCATCTCCTTCATGTTTTGAGAATTAATAGAAAAATCACCAGTCATCTCCTTCATGTTTTGAGAATGAATAGAAAAATCACCAGTCATCTCCTTCATGTTTTGAGAAGGAATAGAAAAATCACCAGTCATCTCCTTCATGTTTTGAGGATGAATAGAAAAATCACCTGTCGTCTCCTTCATGTTTTGAGAATTAATAGAAAAATCACCTCTCGTCTCCTTCATGTTTTGAGAATTAATAGAAAAATCACCAGTCATCTCCTTCATGTTTTGAGAATGAATAGAAAAATCACCAGTCATCTCCTTCATGTTTTGAGAATGAATAGAAAAATCACCAGTCATCTCCTTCATGTTTTGAGAATGAATAGAAAAATCACCAGTCATCTCCTTCATGTTTTGAGAATTAATAGAAAAATCACCAGTCGTCTCCTTCATGTTTTGAGAATTAATAGAAAAATCACCACTCGTCTCCTTCATGATTTCAGAATTAATAGAAAAATCATCTGTCATCTTCATGTTTTGAGAATTACGGAGTTTCTTCTGTCGTTATTTGTTTTCTATGTTTTGAGAATTAATAGAATAATCATCTTGCATATCCTCTATGTTTTGAGAATTAATAGAAAAGTCATATCCCATCTCTTTTATGCTTTGGGAATGAACAGAAGAATCATCTATCATCTTTATATTCGGAGAATTATTAGAAAAATCTGTCATCTTTATGTTTTGGGAATTAATAGAAAAATCACCTGTCATCTCTCTTGTGTTTTAAGAATTAATAGAAAAATCATCTGTCATCTCTTATGTTTTAAGAATTAATAGAAAAATCACCCGTCATCTTCTTTATGTTTTGGGAATTAATAGAAAAATCACCTGTAATTTCCTTCATGTTTTGAGAATTAATAGAAAAATCATCTGTCATCTCCTTCAAGATTTCAGAATTAATATAAAAATCTCCTGTCATCTTTATGTTTGGGAATAAATAAATAAAAAAAATCATCTGTCATCTTCATGTTTTGAGAAATTATAGAAGAATCGCGTCATCTTCATGTTTTGAAAATTAAAAGAAAAATCGCCTGTCATCGTCATGTTTTGAGAATTAA
>NC_061097.1:53656224-53661224 GCF_015104395.2 Macrobrachium nipponense | reverse complement strand
TATATATATATATATATATATATATATATATATATATATATATATAAATAGGCAATTTGTCACAGTAACGTATGTCAAAATTTTACTTTAGTATTTAAGCAAATTTTGATTTGGTATAATGACTTTTGACATGTTTTTGGAATTCTTCAGGGATCTGCAAAATTACCATCATATTCCCTCCACTTGAAGAATGGCAACGTGTGGTTAAAGTAAAAAATAATATATAGAATACCAAACTTTGTTAAAGGATGGGTAAATTATTTTTATATCTGTCCTTTAATGATATGGCCTGGTTTTCTGTCGAATAAACCCTGATTAATCGAACTTTGTTGGGATTAGTGTGGCTGAAGTATGGCAATGAATAATCATTAATTTCTGATACTTGATAGAGAAATAGAAAACAGAAAAAATGCTTCTTCTTGGACATAGATCGTTTTTAAGTTGCTTAATGGGATATGTGCATTGATCATGAATAGTGACCAATTTTGAAAGTTTTACATTATATTCTAAGTTTTGTCTTACTTATGAATGAACCGGTGTGGATATTATATATATATATATATATATATATATATATATATATATATATATATATATATATATATATAATGTGTTCGGCACATAGAGGAGAAAATGAGTAAGTACCTACAACAACACGGTGATTAGTACAAAAGTAATTTGTAAATTATAATATATATATATCTTACCTCCATATAATTGTACAGTAAACATTTTTATCACTTGTGGACCTTTTCCTCTTAGCATTTGGCGCTTACAGAAGGCAATACGGTTGTGATTTCCGGCTGATATGTATGTCTGTATATATATATATATATATATATATATATATATATATATATATATATGTATGTATGTTGTATATTATATGTATGTGTGTGTTCTGCTATATATATATAGATATATATATATATATATATATATATATATATATATATATTATATATCACACATATCAGGTGAAGAATTAGAGACAGGGTGTAGGTCCTGACCGGTTTCGGCTTTATTTTCAAGCCATTTTGAAAATAAAGCCGCCAAACCGGTCAGGACCTACACCCTGTATCTTATTTTTCACCTGTGGATGTGTGTGATAAATTAATCACGTGCTAAAGGGATTATAATCATATATATATATATATATATATATATATATATATATATATATATATATATATATATATATATATATATATATATATATATATATATATATATATATATATATATATATATATATATATATATGAGAGAGAGAGAGGAGAGAGAGAGAGAGAGAGAGAGAGAGAGAGAGAGAGAGAGAGAGAGAGAGAGAGATACATATATAGCATATATATTTCTGTATGTGTGTGTATATATATATATATATATATATATATATATATATATATATATATATGTGTGTGTGTGTGTGTGTGTGTGTTTGTGTGTGTGTGTGTGATGTATATATATATTGGCAAGGTCAGAATGGTATAGTCTTCCAGTATCTCTGCATGTCTTTAGGTGAATAACTGTATCGGAAGTGGTAAAAGGCTTACAATTTGAAATAGATATTTACTGTACATTAGAAATATATGAATGATTTGCATTGAATACCCTATGGTTCATAGTTAAACACGGGGAATAAAATACACAGACCTAGTAATTACTGAAGGAATACCAATGTTTTGATTAATACAGTGATTGCATCTTTTTGGGCGCTAGAGAAGATTAGCTTTTATATTGGTGACCTGCTCTAACTTAGTGACGCCATCCTTGATATGGACCACCTTCGTAGATTTTGAATTCTGAGCTTTGAAGACTTAAATCCCAGTAACTTTCACCGACAGTAATTCAACTCGGGGGAAATGCCTACAGTGCTATTATACAGCCATGTTGCCGCCCTCAGCGGGTACTAGACACAATAACAAACGGCATTATGGCTGAATTCTTTGGAATTTCTCAGAAACGCTTATGAAAAGCGTATGTGTGTTCATGGTAGTATGCTTTAGCCTTATTGGTAGAAAATTGCCAAAGCGGCAGGAGGAGTTGTGAGGCAGAGATTGCTAGAGGATGTGTCACTTGGTTGCTTTGAACTTTTCCTATCAACCAAACCTTCATTGGTCCGCTGGTATAGTAGTAAGTGTCGTGATATGCCACTGAGATGTCGCTGGTTCACGTCTCCCACAGGGCTATGAAAAATGACTCTGCTCCGTTATCATGATCAGTGACAGCTACAGTGTGTGGGTCTGCGGTGCAGGGTTGAAATTCAAGTCAGTATCCACTACGTGTTTGTTTCATGTGAATAGGTTTCACCTGCTAGAATAATAATGATAATGGTAGTTTTTCAAACTAAACCCATAAATATTTCAGTTGTCACCTTGAAAATGCTTGCAATAGAGGACAACAATATACTGCTAAAGCAGAAGGGCAAACCGTTTGTTTGTAAATAATGTATTTAATTTTCAACTTCCCCATCATTACTGAATCCAGAAGGAATGAGTGTGTCGAAAAAAAAGACAAGGAAAATAATTCATGGTATAAATGACCGGTGATTTTTTTTCCTTGTGATCCAATCTTAATAGGGGAATATATATATATATATATATATATATATATATATATATATATATATTATATATATACAGTTATTTATTTATATTTATATATATATATATATATATATATATATATATATAATTTATTTTTATGTATATGTATATGAATTTAAATATATATAATATTAGTGATATGTAATTATAATATGTGTATTAAGATCATATATAATAATAAATATATTTATATCCTTATATATATTATTCATGCATATATGTATATAATATAAATAAAGGTTTTTTGCCACGAAGGAAAAAATGAAAAAAAAAACATTTTTTCCTTCGTGGCAAAAAACCTTTATTTATACATAGCATCACGTTTTATATACTTCGTGATCAAGTTATTCATGTATATATATATATGTGTGTGTATATATTATATAATATATATATATATATATATATATATATATATATATATATATATATATATATATATATATATATATATATATATATACGCATGAAAATATGCAAGAGAACAAAGAAGGAAAGGAAGACTTACAAATCTTTGCAGGTATTAACGTTAATTATACAGCTATGACGAAAAAAACATATGTCCCAGAATCATTAGGAGTCATCTTGTAAAAGGGTAGGTGTGCCAGTCTTCATCCCTCTTGGGTCTTTTTAAAATAGAATAATATAATTGCCGTCTGGTAATTCAGTGAAGAAATATATATATATATATATATATATATATATATATATATATATATATATATATATATATATATATATATACATATACACATATATATATATTATTTGGTTGCACATTCCTATGCCAAGGAGATGCAATGTTTAAATTCAGTAGATTTTACTAATTATTTTTGAAATAAATCTTGCTTAATCATCTATTGTCATAATAGAGTTGGGACGTCAAAAAAAAAAAGGCAGAATTCACACAATTACCTTTAACACAACTAAGTGGTATATATATATATAATATATATATATATATATATATATACATATATATATATATATATATATATATATATATATATATATATATATATAATATTATATTATATAATATTATTTGGTTGCACATTCCTATGCCAAGGAGATGCAATGTTTAAATTCAGTAGATTTTACTAATTAATTTTGAAATAAATCTTGCTTAATCATCTATTGCTCTTCAGTATATTTGTTCCAACATATATTGTCATAATAGAGTTGGGACGTCAAAAAAAAAAAAGGCAGAATTCACACAATTACCTTTAACTCAACTAAATGGTATATATATATATATATATATATATATATATATATATATATATATATATATATATATATATCTTAGAAATCACAGTAGATGCACGTGACTTCATTATATAAGCGAATACCTTGGAAAATGATAGGCAGAAGAGTATGTACCATGCGCATTCACGTTTGATCAGGCCTCGACAATGACCGAAGGAAGGCGAAAGCGCTTGTTACTGACATTCTGCCTATCATTTTCCTGCGGTATTTGCTTGCATATATTATATATATATAACATGTATATATATATATATATATATATATATATATATATATATATAATATATTTATTATGTAAGTAAGTCCAGTACTTCGTGAATTGTGATAAAGTTGGTACGAAAAATGCCAATATAAAAATGATAACATTTCCCTGCCCATTGTGTACATGAGAAGTGTCTGGTATGATAAGTTAAATTATACTGAGATATATGAATATAGTTTTATATACTGACGAAAGTGTGTTAATGCGGTTGGCTGTGTAATATATGAGCTAAATGTAAACTATATACATAACCGGAAAAGCAATTTTTCTATGGCCAACGTAACGGATAACTATATATATATATATATATATATATATATATATATATATATATATATATATATATATATATATATATGTGTATGTATGTATGTATGTATGCATGTGTAATACTGACTTAGAATGGAAATGCGCGTATTCGGAAAAGTTGGTAGATTTCAGATATGGTGGATTCAAAACCTATTATTAAGTGTGTGTGTGTTTACGGCAGTCCAAACAGGAAGACTACAATCATTAATCATGTAAATATCATAAAAAATGTTATCGACGGCACCAATTCTTTGGGTCTAAGAAAGTGTAAGAAAATGTATGTTCATATCATTGTCCGGCCACATACATAACAGGTCATTAGTAGCTTAAGTCTAAGCATTTTTCTTGTTTATTGAACATTATCTACTATTATTCTCTTAATTAAAAATTACTTGTCTAGATTAATTACACCTAGCTGTGTGGTCTAAAATGTGGGATATCTTGTGGCCTGCTGTCCAGGTATTAGATGAAAATTAGATAAAAAAAAAATTCTGGTACATCATCTCCGGATCCTTTTGTAAATAATGGTACCATATCGAAACTCTGAAAAGGAT
>NC_061097.1:53648724-53651224 GCF_015104395.2 Macrobrachium nipponense | reverse complement strand
TTTACACCAGTATAGCTCCCAAATATCGTTTAACTTTGGGACCATCCAGGTTTCCCTCGAAAGTTTCCCCCCAAATTATTTCCATAATCTGATAACATTAGCATAATATGAGTGAGGGCTTTTCTGGTTGGTCTTTGAGAGTTTGTTATTATCATTATTATTATTATTATTATTATTATTATTATTATTATTATTATTATTATTATTATTATTATTATTATTATTATTATTATTATTATTATATTTTTATTATTTTAATTGATGATGATGATAAATATGAATTTTATATAGGTTAACTGTTAAAACATGATATATTTCAAAAGTTGAGATTGACTATACACCATAAATTTGAAAGGTGCATGATAAGCAAAACACATTCAAGGAAATAATGAAACTGTATTGTAATTCTTTCTGCTATTTTGTTTATTCTTCTTACATATCCGAAGGTTCCCAAGATAAATGAACTAGTTCCTACACCTTGAACCTTCTAATGGTTTAGAATAAAATACCTTGGCATTAAATTTTGACAGTCGATGAACGCTGAAAATAAAAGTGCTTTTGTAGAGATTCCATCTGCTCCGACTTTTTTTCCCCCATTTCTTTATTTCTGAAGCATTATTATGATTAACTTCCTTTCGTAAACTTTCGGTAAAGAAAAATCTGGTTTTCTTGATGTAATCAGTAAGCTTTATATGAGATACTCGATCTTTACTAGCCAGCGACTCCCAAGGTTATCTAGGACTAATATTTCATTGGGTCATTATATCTGAGGGTCCTTATATCTGAGGGTCATTATATCTGAGGGTCATTATATCTGAGGGTCATTATATCTGAGGGTCCTTATATCTGAGAGTTTTGCAGTCTCTTGTTTATGTTTTTTTTTTTTCTCTTGGGGTCATTATATCTGAGATTTTTACAGTCTCAGTCGTTATTTTGTCAATTTTCAGTAGCATTGTATAATTTCTATTATAGAGTGGATATAAGCAGGAATGCCTCCACGTATTAAAATTATTGGCCTTGTGCATGTTTATTAAACTTGTTAAACTGGGTATTTAGTGATTCAAAATATTTGTTTTATGCTTTTCATGTTCGATTTTCAACATTTCATGTTTTGAGGTTCTGATACGTTGGTCAACCACAGTTTTCTCTTGTATTAGTGTTTCTTACTCTGGTCGTCCATGCAAGTATAGGTGACTAAGGGTCAACTTCAGCTATTCGTAGAAGCTACCCACTCCTCCATTCATCTTATCCCGCGACGTTTATCAGAAGACACAAATAACTTGTGGTAAACAGCTCTCGCCCAAGATTTCCTTAACACTTCCATGAGTGATTCCAGCTCCTTCCATTTCTCTTTCGCTCTTTTGAAAATTGTCGTTAGTTGTTAGATTTTTAAATAAAAGATACTTTATATAACCATATGTTCCTCTCATAGAATTGGCAAGACGCAAGAAAGAGACGTTTTCTCTATTCTTCTGCAGTTTCCAGAGGAAATTAAGTGTTGCAATCGCCAATTATGTCATATTTTTCAATTCGTCCCACACAATTCATAAGCCTCTTAATTGTAAATATATTCCTAAATGTATTCCTTGCCTATTTGGATTTCATTTTGAGAGAGAAACGTCAATCCCTCCTCCGTTCCCACCCCCCAACCCCCCTCTCTCTCTCTTCTCTCTCTTCATCTTCCCCTCTCTCTCTCGTCTCTCTCTCTCTCTCTCTCTTTCTGTAGTAGAGTAGTTTTTGAATATTTCTCAAGATGATGACGGCGCATAATTCTAGCTAAGTGTATTACTACTCAACTCCTGTAATCACTCCTCACCATCTAATAAATGAACAACATACATTACTGTGTGATTTACCCATTCCGTTACCTCTATTTTCCTCTGACATTGCTTCCCTCGTCCTTCAGTTATTCACCCAGAATTTCGGTTGTGTTTTTATCGTCTTATCACGTTTTCCTCACCTACGGGCTGTTCCTTGGAGCAAGAGCCTGTGTTGCATTGCAATGTATGCTTAATTACACCAACCAGATGTTTATCTCTTCTTTACAGTGAGAAAATCCTTATTATTGACACGTCTTGCTTTAAAAGTGTATCTAATTATTTTTACCATATTTTCGTCTTCTTAACTGTTGGGAAAATCAGACAATTTCTTGAAACATTGCTTTACTGGTCTTGTGGTAAAGATATACAAATAATATCAGGAAATATAACTTTAACATTATATATCTGTATTTTTCTGCTAGTCAATTATTTTGATTTTAAGTGTCCTTCTCTCCTGTTCTATCTGTATAGATATGAAATATGTAGCACCCATGAAAAGTCTTCCATATCTTGTTCATCAGGGGTCATATTGTCTGTTGCAAACTACTTCTTATTGTTTGAATCTAGAATTTTCTGATTATATGGTCTATTTCCAGTTCTTTTCACTTTTTATCTCTTAACCCTTCCGAACCTTTGAAATTTTTGTAACACCTTTATATAATTCCTCAGTTACTTTTCAC
>NC_061097.1:53633724-53638724 GCF_015104395.2 Macrobrachium nipponense | reverse complement strand
CTTTCGCGAAGAACTATTTATATATTATCTTAAGTTGAATTATAAAAGCATGATGTGCAATAGTTCACTGACTTGTCTTTTTGATATTTTTGGAAGCAATTGCTTTCAATTGTACCCCAATATTTGAATAACTAGAAAGTAATATTTCCATCCTTACATCTCTTCGTGGATGTTCATATTGACCACCTAATATGAACATTTCTCTCTCTCTCTCTCTCTCTCTCTCTCTCTCGCTCTGTGTGTGTGTATAGATATATAATAATATATATATATAATTATATATTATATATATATATATATATATATATATATATAGAACTGGGTACGTTTTGTCGTTTCTAGAAAACTTCAATTTAAGGAGGAACAGGATAGCCAGAAGACGTGGTATTATTCCAGACATTATTATTTCCTTAAAATGAAACGAGGGCACAGCCGAGCTTTCGGGAATACAATGCTTTTCCCGTCATCAGGGTCACATCTATAAAAAATGATACAAAAAGAGAAACAGTAAGAACTATACTGATAGACTATATCTAAAAACATGTACCATGAATACTTTTAAAAAATACATGACAACAAATGTTAAAAAAAAGGGAACAAATAAAAGCACAAGACAAAATACTTCTCTCTCTCTTTTGCCCACACCTCTTCTGCCCATTTCATTCTTAGTTTTCTAACTCGCCCAGTTGTCATTTAACTACGACATGAACAGTAGGTTCTCCAATATCTTGTACTACAGTATCATTATTTTATTTATTTTTCTCTGAATATTCATGTTTTTATTTCTCGCTCTCAGTATTTTTCTGCGTTTTACGTAATCTCTCTTAACTTGTCATTGGTATTTTATGATTTGCAGTTAACTTAGTTTTTATGTTCCTTTTTTACTTTGTGTTGTGTATTTTATGTTCCCTTTTTTACTTTGTGTCATGTATTTTAAAGTATTGTAATGTTTTCAGATATAGTCAATCAGTATAGTTCTTACTGTTTCTCTTTTTTGTATCATTTTATAGATGTGACCCTGATGATGGGAAAAGCAATGTATTCCCGAATGCTCGGCTGTGCCCTTGTTTGATTTTAAGGAAATAGTAATGTCTGGAATAATACCACGTCTTCTGGCTATCCTGTTCCTCCTTAAATTGAAGTTTTCTAGAACGACAACATACCCAGTCATATATATATATATTATATATATATATATATATATATATATAATATATATATATATATTGTGTGTGTGTGTATATGTACATATGTATATGTATATACACACGCATACACAAAACACACACACACACACACACACACACACACATTTAGGCCTTAAACGATTTTCCTTCGATTTTCTTTCGTACTCATATATATTATATATATATATATATATATATATGTATGTATATGTATAGATATATATATATTATAATATATATATATATATATATATATATATATATATATATATGTATATATATGTGTGTATGCGTATATTTGTATACGCATACACACATACATAATGTTCGAGTTTGTGCACGTGTATACAATTGATGAATGTATGTTAAAGTAAAAGATTTAACGGCGTTCTGACGTTTAATACGTATTCTCAGATTCAAATTAGACAACAAAAATTTGGTCACAGCGTAGTGTGCAAAGAAGCGACCTTTATGTCTTCAGACTAAACCATCTGACCGAAGGATCTCATTGAAATTGTCTAAGAAATGTATTTTGCAAGTGCTTCATCACTCGTGTCCAAATTTTCTTCATTCTACAATGCGTAATGTCTCCGCATGATTACACTTTTAAGTTCTTAATTTTAATATACCATTCACTCCTTCACGCGAGGAGTATGAGGCATTAACACGGAGTCATAAACAAACTTCGGTGATGAAACTGACTTCCCTCATTTCTTAGCATAATCCAGACTTATCTAAACTTTGAGAATCCTGGCACAATAATATACCAACTTCATACGATCAACGTATGAAATACCCCATGCTTTCCTTTACAACCGTGCAGCAAGCTACGAAGATAAAGGAGCTTTTCAAAAGCATGCATTTTACCAAGCCTTGGAGCAGAAGGTGCTAAACATGAAAATAAGGAAGGTAATCTTATGGGAAATTATTCACAATCAGCTGGGACTTATTTGCGAGTTTCTTCTCCTGGCGGGATTTTGATGATGGGCTGTCCAGGTGAAATTCTTCTCGATAATTTTACTGGTATTTCTGTCTGAGCGGATATTTTTATTATTGGGCACAGTTTTCCGTGTCGAAAATGATGACAATGGTTGCAGGTCCACAATAATATAGCATGTGAGTTTATGGTCTTTAAAGAACATTAAAAGCTTTCTTTTGAAGCTTGTACTTGACTGAAGATGAACCTAGCACAAGGTTCGAAAGCTTTTAATATTCATTAAAGACCATAAACTCACATATTATTGTGGACCTGCAACCATCATTGTTATTACTATATTCAGAAGATGAACCCTATTCATATGGAACAAGCCAACAAAGGCCACTGACTTGAAATTCAAGTTTCGAAAGAATAGGGAAATACAGAAAAAGAAAATAAAAAAATAAATGGATTAATTTAATAAAGAGCTAAAAAGGTACTACATGACTCTAAAAGGCGTGGAGAGCGATTCATCCAGTCCTTTCCTTGTCGCCGGATATTCTCTCTTCCTTCGTGTTTATCTTAATTCCAGATTTAATTTACCTCATGCCATCAGACCCTTCAGCTTGTTCTGCTACCACCTATACTCTGAACCATCACATGACTAGCAAACCTGAATTATCACACAACTAGTAAATCTGTACTACCACATGCCTAGCAAAATTTTCTTTACCAATCCCCTTTCCCCAAGAATGCTTGGGAACAAACTAACAAACTTTCACAATTCTGTTCATTCTCATTTGCTCCAGGAACTCCATTCTTCACAATGACAACGTCTCTGTCTTTCATCTGCCTTTTATGTTTAAATGACAACCAATCTTCCATACTGTCCAAAAGTAGCCAGGTATATACTATTTATACTATCTCAAAAACGTTTTCATTCCTTAAAGTATATTGAGTATATAATGTTATATATATATATATATATATATATATATATATATATATATATATATATATATATATATATATATATGTATGTATGTAAAGAGGAGGAATGTACAGATTCATCATATTTAACTTCCCATGGAGACAGAGTCCGAGCGACAGCTTAAGAAAGCTAATAAACTCTTTTCTGGGATGGTGTGTGACATTAAGATGCTTACGAAGCAGGTCAATGGTCGTCCTGTAGGTATGTGAGTTCGAGAGCTGTGTTCAAGGTGCCTTTGAAAACTGGCTGCAACCAGTTACCGAAGGGTGTGAATTCATTTGTACGTGTGCGCCTCTTCCGTTCATAATGGCATCTTTAGCCAAAACTATGGGGAGACTTACGAAGAGGTCTGTATATATTATAAATATATATTATATATATATATATATATATATATATATATATATATATATATATATATATATATATAACATACATACATACGTGGAGCAAGAGAAAACCATATAAATATTTTATATCTTAATAGGAATATAGGAATATATATATAGATACATATATATAATATATGTATAGTATACATACACTGTATATGTATGCATATATTATATATATATATATATTTGTGTTGCATATGGACTAGTGTATGTATGTATGGAATAGTGAGAGTCCAAGTGTGTGTGTGTGTGTGTGTGTGTGTGTGTGTAAATTATTAATCCTCAACATTTTTATTCTATGGTTTCATTTAATGAGACTTGCTGATGTGTAAGGCAGCCAATTGCCATAACGATGAAATTGTTGGGAAAGCCACATTCAGTTTCAGAATGAATATGCTGAGAGGTAAATAAATAACAGAGGCTGATAGATGCACCTGTAACTTATTGTGGTAGTCATATTCCAATCGTTGAATGCATTCGGTCAAGGTTTTGAATGAATATTATCTATCTATCTATCTATCTATCTATATATCTATCTATCTATCTGTCTATCTATATATATTATTTATATGTATATGTTCCTATTGGAAGAAGTATATTTTTATAGGTATTCACTTTGTCTATCTATCTATCTATCTATCTATCTATCTATCTATCTATCTATATATGTATATATATGTATATATATATATATATATATATATATATATATATATATATATATATATATATATATATATTACTATATATATGCTTAAACATCACAGTACATGCACGTGACTTCATTAAATAAGCGAACACCACAGGAAAATGATAGTCAGAAATACCAGCGCTTTCGTCTTTATTATTTATATGTATATGTTCCTATTGCGAAGAAGTATATATTTATATGCTTTCATTTTACATGAACTATCTATCTATCTATCTATCTATCTATCTATCTATCTATCTTATCTATCTTATCTATCTATCTATCTATCTATATATCATCTATATATATATATAGATATATATATATATATATATATATATATATATATATATATATATATATATGCATTTGCTCCTATTGGAAGACGTATATATTTATAGGTTTTTCATTTTATCTATATCTATGTATCGGTCTGTCTGTCTATCTATATATCTGTCTATCTATATATATGATTATATATATATATATATATATATATATATATATATTATATATATATTTATATGCATATGTTCTTATTGGAAGAAGTATACATTTATAGGTTTTCACTTTATATATATCAATTTATCTATCTATCTATCTTTCTATATACATATATGTACATATATATATTTTATTTGTTTATTTATTTGTATGTATATGTTCGTATTGGAAGAAGTATATATATTTATAAGGTGTCATTTGCTCCTTGTATGGTTTTTCTCCTATTTTGGGTCTCAAGATAACTAGTATTAAGCATTATCATAACCTCGAAGGCACTTAACGTCTTAGCAAAGTTGACTGAAAATCTGTTGCTGAG
>NC_061097.1:53608724-53623724 GCF_015104395.2 Macrobrachium nipponense | reverse complement strand
TATATATTATATATATCTATATATAATTTAATATATATGTATATGTACGCATATAATTATACATATACATATATATATATATATATATATATATATATATATATATATATATATTTATGTTTATTTATATAGATAGATAGATAGATAGATAGATAGATAGATAGATTAGATAGATAGATAGAGAGGTAGATATATATATAGATATATATATATATATATATAATATATATATATATTATATTATAATAGTATACGAATAATGGTATTAGTATTTAAAGTACCAATGCACATAAAATTAGATGCATTTAAAGGAGCGAAATACCCTCAATTTTTGGACAGAATTGGTACTGGAACATACGCCAGAAAATTAGGATCGTTCAAATTTTCAAATGACCATTTAATAAGTAATGATGAAATCTTGAGAGAAAATTGAGGACGTATTCAGACAATCAACAGACACGTTACATTTCAGTTTAGTTAAAATAAAAACAAGATTTAGCATAGAAAAAATAAATACATAGAATATTGCCTCACGTTCTGGAGTCTAGGGCTATCCACACATCAGGCGCCATGGCCGTCCATACTTTTGTGATGATTATTGTTTTCATAGGTAGTTACCATAATGTTTGATTCTTATTTGAACATTTTATGTATATATATAATGTATGCATTTTTGTATATATATACACGCACACATATATAGTATATATGATATATGTATATACATATAATATATATATGAATATATTTATATATATATATATATATATATATATATATATATACATACTAATATATATATTATATATATATATATATATATATATATATTATATATATATATATATATATATATATATATATATATTATATATATATATGCATATGTATATATATATATATATCTATATATATATATATATATATCTATATGTATAATCATATATAACATATTTCTTAATGTATAGTTGTGTATAAATCTATTTATAATAGTATATATAGTGATATATTATATATATTATAATATAGATATATAATAATATATAGATCTATATTATATTATATATATTACATCTAGATATATATAATATATTCTATATATCTATATATATACTATATATATATATAATATTTATATATACATACACAGATATACTTTGTCCTGCAGTGGACTAGCAACGGCTGATGATGCTAATGATGATTATACATATACGTATGTATATTTTATATAAAATGTTTAGATAAGAATCAAACGTTATGGTAAATACCTATAAAAACAATAATCATAAAAGTGTATCTACGGCCATGGCGCCTGAAATATGGATAGCCCCTACACAATAACTTAAGACAATATTCTGCGTATTTTTTTTTTTTTTAAATCGTAAATCATGTTTTTTTTTTTTATTATTATTAAACTGAAATGCAACGTGTCTGTTGATAGTGTGAAGTATCCTAAATTTTGTCTGAAGGTTTGAACATTACCTATTGAATGGCCATTTGAAAATTTGAACAATTTTAATTTTCTTGCAAATATTCTAATACCTGTACCTTTTGGAGTTGAGATAATCATTCTGAAGAGTCTTTAGTGGCAAGAAAATTATCTTTACTTGATTTTAGCACGCCATGGTGTAATTAATGGTAGTTGGGCTTATATCATTGTGCAGTAAAAAAAAAAAAAAAAAAAAAAAAAAAAAGGCCAGTGTTTTTAAATACACTCAGTTGCCTTTTGGAGTTGAGATAATTATTCTGAAGATGTCTTAAAACTTAGCAAGATAAAAATTATCGTTTACTTGGTTTTTAGCATGACCATGGGTGTAATCAATGCGGTAGTTGGGACTTTAGAGCATCTTGTACAGCAAAAAAAAAAAAAAAAAAAGAGGCATAGTGTTTTTAAATGCACCCAATTACCTTTGGAGTTGAGATAATTATTTTGAAGAGTCTTCATTGGCAAGAAAATTATCTTTAATTGTTTATAGCATGACATGGTGTAATCAGTGGTAGTTGGACTTATATCATTGTACAGCAAAAAAAAAAAAAAAAAAAAAAAAAACGCCAGTGTTTTTAAATACACCCAATTACCTTTTGGAGTTGAGATAGTTATTCTGAAGAATCTTCATTGGCAAGAAAATTATCTTTACTTGTTTTTAGCATGATGACATGGTGTAATCAATGGTAGTTGGACTTACATCATCGTACAGCAAAATGCTTGTGTTGAAATCCGGTCGAAGATATTAGCATTTTGAGCAATACTGAACAGGCTTAAATTTAACCGTTGGGGGCGAATCTGGTATTTCATATGCATCTACCCGAGTGTCTAATTAACTATAATTCAATTAGTGTTCATTAGTCCGGAGCGCAAGAATTAAGTTGTATATTAGGGATGAGAGGGATCATTTGCCCCGCGATTTTGTACGCCGAGGAGGGAAAGGAGTTAAGAAGTGTGTGTGTAAGCGCGCACGCGCATGCAACCACCTTGTTGCTAAGTTCATGCAAAATTGTGTTACCTGCGAATTAGGTTTTGCAATGTATATCTGTCCATCTGTCTATTATCTGTCTGCTCGAATCCACCATATAATTCGAGTTATGTATATAAAATATGTATACACATGTATATATATACGTAGATATATATATATATATATATATATATATATATATATATATATATTGTAAAGTATATATGGTACAATATTATTATAATACATATATTGTATGTAGGGGGGTAATGTATGTATATATAATAATCATATATATACACGTGTCTTTATATATATACATATATATACATATGCATACATACACACATTTATATATGTGTATGTATGTATGTATGTATGTAGGTATGTATGTATATATAATAATTATATATATACACTAATCTATATATATATATATACATATATATATATATATATATATATACACACACACACACACATGTACAGTATATGCGTATACAGACGCATCATTGCATGCAATATTCGGACCGGTGTTACGGGATAAATACTTTTCTCGTCATTGGTTATTTCCTTGCAAGTGACGTTCGTAAAAAACCCAGACTCGTTTTTTTCAATATTGTCTTCGCGCAGACAAAGATACGGGAGAAAAAGAGTTGCTTGCAGAAACAGATGTTTATGACTGGCCAGTTCTGTTCATGCGTTGAATTGAAATGTCTGTCTGTCTATCTGTCAGTCTGTCTGTGTTTAAGCGGGCTACTTTATTGGGAGAGGTGGTTCGTCCGACCATTCTAATTCTCTCCGATTGATTATCGAGGCGACAGGCCCGTTCAGATCATGGGAAGACTCCTGTGCAGTTTCCATCTGGCTGTCATTCGAAAAAAAAAGTAAAAAAAAATAAAAATAAAAAAACGCAATGAGAGGCGTCTGACGACACTTTAATTGTAACATGACGAATTGCGAAAAATAATGCCGGAATATTAAGCTTCGTCACAGGGTTACTCCAGTTGTCAGGTCGTTATTACACATGCATTCTTTTTCCCCTTAGTATCACGATAACTCTTACACAGCCAAGTTGTTGTGCCTTGTGATCCTGGGATTGGAACAGTAGGAAGCAACTCATATATATAATTTTCTTTTCTATTTTGCCTTTTATAAAGAATTTTTTTTATTCCAATTAAGGTAATTTTTGTTTTTTGTTTTTAGTCGGTTAACTTTAGCTCAAGAGCAGTAACGATTCTCTCTCTCTCTCTCTCTCTCTCTCTCTCTCTCTCTCTCTCTCTCTCTCTCCATGAGGATTAATAAGCAAAAATCATATTTCCTGCCTTCCCTTAGAGCTGCTTCGTTTACATTCCGGGCGAAAGCTTTGCACGTAATTGCAGACGCTGTATTTGTAAACAACTTGTTTGTATGGGAGAGCTTCTTGTGCAACCGTCGATCATTCTCCGATGATGATGTTCCTGTTCTCTTCACTGCTACGTAGTTTGTTGTTATTGTTTTCCAGGAACAGATCCGCCGTATCGATTCTTTTATCGTCTGGCAAACTTGAATTTGAGGTTACAAAAAAAAAAAAAAAAAAAAAAAAAAAAAAAAAAAAAAAAAAAAAAAAATAGCCCCCGTCCCCTTTTACGTCTTGTTTTGAAATAATAGTTTGTTTTTCATATTTTGACCTGATGGCACCACATCCTCTAAACGATGTTTTGATATCCCTGAGCATCGAGTTGCTTTTATAAGTTGTTTGTGTGTTTTGCCTGCCCCTTAACGTGGTTAGTACACGGAGTTGAATTTACCTACGGTTTTTCCTGGGATAAAATTGAGGTCCCGTTTGATCACGTGCTGTCCAGACTTGGTTCGCAAAAGAGCTGGAACGCGGCGGCGGCAGCAGCAGTCGCTTTTGTTGACTTCGGTTTCTGTCCGATTCTGAACCGCAGTCTATATTACATGATTTTTGCCTTGGATGGTCGTGCCTCTCCTTTTTAGGCCCGTCCGCATTAGACGTGTTTGTGTTAAATCTCCCTGTGTTTGTCTGTGTGCGCGCGCGTGCGTGTGTGTGAGTGTGTTTGTGTGATCCAAATCTACGCTTTGGCATGATACTGTATGTATCTTACCTTCGCCAAAGCCTGACTTATTATAGTTATTCATTTACTAAAATATTTCCTTTTCCGTCTTGTTAAAATCATGATGTTTTCGTATATGTAAGACTCTATATCATCAAAAGTTAATATTACTCTTCCTAATTGACTTCCTCATTCTTAGTTTTAGGGGGTTTTGAAGTAAAGTTTTGGGCTGCCAAGGAATTTTCGCATCTGGAATTCTTCATAATTTTTGAGTAAGACACATGACTTGCTGCTGGTTTTTGAGACTCCGTTATCACTGTCGGTTTTAATTTCATAGCGGGAACTCGCATCACAAATGATCCTTCTTGCAAAGCTACAGTCCGTGAGATGTGCCAGAGCAGGGCATTTCATTCTAAGAATCTTCAGACTCGGATCAAAGTTGTAGGGAGGTCGTCAGGATCCTTCCTACTAAAGTTTTCCATGCGAATCAAAGAACTTGCAGTCCAGGTCAGTCTGAACAATTCCAGAATCGATGGTGTCGCTGGGTATGGCAATGGGAGGGTAGGAAGAGAGGGTTGGGAGGAGAGAGAGAGGGAGAGAGGAGGAGGAGAGAGGAGACAGAGAGAGAGAGAAGACCGGTCCTGTGCATCTGCTCTCGACGTTCCAGCAATCCAGAATTTCATTTTTATATATATATATCTCTTTTTCGCCGTAAAACTTTCACGCGTCTGTATTGTCCAAGTGGCGGTGGTTTTCCTCTTGCAGATGAAAACATACATACGTATGTTTCGGTATGGGGCTGATGGAAATCGTCGGGTCGCGGCTAAGACGGAATCTCATACTATATTCATCGGGCAATGTAGGATGCTCAGAGGGAGGTTGTTGCTCTCTTGATCGCAAATACCAAACCTTGCTTGCTTGCTTGCTTGCTTGGTCGCTCGCGTTCTTTTCAGTCCTGCTTGTCAGTGGAACCCGCGGCGAAGTGCGGCTTGCTGGTATTTGGCGTCCATATATCTGAAGCCTTCACTTGAAAACTTAATGTCGTCCTCTGGATTCCTTCCTTCTGTTCGACATCTCTTACTTCGATATATGTGATGTCGTGAGAGATATATATATATATATATATATATATATATATATATATATATGTATATATATATATATATATATATATATATATATATATATATATATATATATATATATTAGTCTTGAAGTCCTGATAGATAGATAGATAGGTAGGGCGCCCTCCCCCAATATTCCTCCCCCCCTCTCTCTCTATCTCTCTGTGATTATGCAATTTGGTGTGAGCATTTTTAGGATAAGTATCCGGCGTTGATAAGTGTGGAGTGATTTGTTAATCGATTTATTTGTCTTGAGAAAATTCAAGATCTTGATAACCTTAGAAGAAATTCGTTCAGTGTCTGAAGATAAAAAAAGAAAAAAGAAAAAGGACGATGTTGAGCACGCTGTAAAAAATTAATGTTACGTAAATGAAGAGAAGCATAGTTCACAAAAAAAATTTGTATAATATATATATATATATATATATATATATATATATATATATATATATATATATATATATATATATATTATTATATATATATATATATATATGATATATATCTAAAAACTAATAATAAATAAAGTAGCGATGTCCTACTCGACAAAATTCAGAACGAACCGATTTTCGTTGTGAAATGCTTATACCTTGGTAAGTCATCAGTACAAGAAATGAGCGTTGTTGGGATTTTGTTCCATCTAATTATTGTTATTATTATTTTATTATTATTATTAATATTATTATTATTATTATTATTGTATAGTGTGATTGTCATTATTATTTGCTTATCCTCTACGAGGCTCAACATCGTTCGCTGTCAGCCATTACATGATTTAGAGAGAGAGAGAGAGTGAATCGAAACTTGAATTATTCATCGCCTAGTCACTTTTCGTCTAAATAGGGAAAAGTAGCGAGAAACATTTATTCGTGTGCGCGCGCTCTCTCTCTCTCTCTCTCCACCGCCCTCCTTCCCTCCCTCCTCCCCTCCCTCATCCCCCCCTCCCCTCTCTCCCGTTCTTTTCCATCCCAACAACAAAAGACGTAACTCCCCTTAATGAAGAAAACTTATTTCCTTGCTGCCTCCACCTAGGAGAAATAATAATGTATATACGTTCTCTCGAGCAGCGTAAAACTTCGGACGCACGAAAGGAAATCCGCTCTCTCTCTCTCTCTCTCACACACACACAGAGAGAGAGAGAGAGAAGAGAGAGAGAGAGAGAGAGTCGGTACAGAGGCTGCTTAACTTTCACAAAATGGCAGTGTGTGTGTTTTTATTTCGTTTTTTTTTCCTTTCTTTTTTTTTGCCGGAGGAGGGTAAGGTCCGGCAGGTGTCGGAAGAGCGAATAAGAGCTGGTATGAGGGAAATGTCACAAGGACTCAAAGGAGGATCATTTCGGGGGAAATGGGAAGTGTAGTATGTGCTTGCTAAGGAAGGAAGGGAGGGAGGGAGGGAGAGAATTGTCGTCGAATATCTACGCCCGTTTTCTTTTTGTACCGTCAGGAAAGCAAGAATCCGGGTAGGTGGGTATTGGAATCTGCTGCATAAGGAATGCGTAAGATGGTCTGTCGTGTTCGGGAGCATCAGACGGGAATGGGCATTTCTATATGCGTTCCGTATGTGTTGAGGAGCTCATCGTACGAACATAAACTTGTAGTATGGATTCATAGGGAATTGTAGAATTCTCTAAGAGGCGCTTACATTTTTTTTTTTTGTCAATATATTTACAGGACTACAAACATCGCAGTAAGTGTGTGCGTGTATACATTCACACACGCGCACACACACACACACACACACACACACACACACACATATATATATATATATATATATATATATATATATATAATGTGTGTGCATGTGTATTTTATAGGAATGTTTTCCTTTTCTGTCAATACCTAACCCTATAAGTTTATTGCATCTATAATTCTACGTGCTTAATCGTGGAGATATTTGTGTACGCGGAAAACTATTTTATTTATGAGTTTATGTATGAATACTCTTGTCATCACAAACCCTCTCTCAGTATACATATGTAGTCATGTATATAAATACATTTATACATAAACATATATATATAATATATAATATATATATATATATATATATATGTATATATATATGATATATATATTTATATATATATATTTCTTTGGTGTGTATTTTTATTTATTTAGTATGCGCGTGTATGAATTTTCCTATCATGTGTATGTTATTTTTATAATATTCCTACATTTGGAGTGCGTTAATTATCTAGCAATATTTAACATTCGCTTTTATAAGAATTCCAGACAAGCACATGGGCTAAATTTGGCATCCATGACGGACTGAAATTAGCATTTGTTTTTAAAGCAGCGAATGTAACGATTTTCTTCAGAAACTTGGATCAGTGATATTTGATCGATAACGTGGACGTGATTTTTTTTTAAAAACGGACATTGGTTCAGTTTCGGAATGATAAGATTTATGTTCTTAAACACGTGCTCACAAACACGCACACATTTATATTTTGAAATATAAGTTAATAAGTTATATTATATATCGTTTTATATATATTATAGTATATTATATAGTTACTTATATATATAAATATATATATCTATATATATATTATATATATATATAACTATAATAATTATATAGATATATTATTCATATATATTATGATATTATATAATATATAATATATTTATATAATTTATATATATTTATATATAATACTATATATTTATAATGATAATATTTATATATATATACATATATATATATTATATAATATATTATAATATATTACATTATATATTATTATGATATATATAATTATATATATATATATAAATATATTTATTATATATATACGTATGTATATATATATATATATATAGTAGTATAGTATGAAAATGAGAGAACGGAGGGAAAGAGAATGCTTCTATAACCTATTTGTTAGTAGATAAATTACATGTCCATTTAAATATATATAAACATGATCTTATATACACATATAAAGCAAGCTTATTTATCGAGTGAAAATGCACGTTCCGATTCTGGTATTCCCCACACCCCCCACCCCGCACCCCGGCCAAGTCCTGTCGTGTGACACTCTACGCGCATCCCATACCTTCTTCTGTATTCCCATACCTACGTATACTTCAGTTTACACAATATCTGGACGCATTCCGAAAGCTGCTATTTTTTTCCTCACGAATGGCCAGGTAATGGATAATAATTTGATATGTTAATTTTTCTAGAATATTATTCTTGAATTCAGCAAATAAATTACATTTCTATTAATGTGTTTGAGTTATATGCTCTTTGAATAACTTTAAGATTGCTTTAGTCTCCATTTTAAGATTGGTGTTATAGAAAATATTCAGTCATTATTAAAATTAAAAGGTAAATAATTCCAATTTTGTTTTGGGTTATTTTTTGTCATTATGATGGCCATCAGTATCATTACGGTAATTATTGATAATTCAAGCATATTGTTGATAATCTGTTGCTTTATATTTTTTTTTAAATAATTCGACTACGATTTTATCTTGGATGAAAACGTTGAGGATATGGCGCTTCATAATTGCGTCATATTGATTTCAACTTTATTAATATTACTATATAATGTTTTCATTTATTTCTTTATCATTTACGTACAACTGGTATCGTTTTAGATTTCTTTTTATCTACTTTTATTAAGATTTGTACTTCAAGTTTATTGGGCATGGTGCCTGGACGACGCGTCTGAATTTCCAAACGTTACAAATTTTCACTTGACGGTAGTCTTCATTCATCTATTACTTTCAGGTTCCTGAAGTATTGTGATGCTGTGCGTCTCAAAGAGTAAAATGTATATGATTTTAAGAAAAATTAGTCTAGTACCACAGTTGGAATAACTCGGCATTTATCGGTTTTATGCAAAGGGGCCAGTTCCAGAATCCCCTACGAGGTGTGTCCATTCCTTGAAAAATAATGTGTTGCATTTTGCTTCACGAACTCTTAATTAAGGAATATTTTAACTGAACTACAGTGCTTTTATAGGTTTTACTACTATACGTGTTTGGTAGAAAATTTTCCCCTATTTTAAATTCTAATTATTATCCTCGATCATTGGGTCAGAATTTTCCTAAGTCTTCCTTCGTGTGATAAAAAAAAAAATAATGATCAAAATCAGTGTTTTAATTATAGATTTTTATCATTGTGATTTCTGTGTTCTCGAGCTTTCACGTTGTATCATGCCAATGGATTTTTGTTAAGTTTATTTAGATTCAAATATGTCAGTCCCGTTCCTCTTAAGGTAGTTAAGTAGTTCGTTACACCTTCCATGGAATAGAATGTTGGTAACTATATATATATATATATATATATATATATATATATATATATATATATATATATATATATATATATCAGCGAAAGCCACAGGGAAAATTTTAGAAAAGAAGACAGAGTGCCAAGTACTTTCGTGTATTTAACACATCTTTGTGCCCCGAAGATGTGTTAAATACACGAAAGTACTTGGCACTGTCTTTTCTTTTCTAAAATTTTCCCTGTGGCTTTTGCTGGTAAACAAAATCACGTGCTTACTTTTGTGATTTTATAGTATGTAATATATATATATACTATATAATATATATATATATATAATATATATAATTATATCTGATATTATATATATAATATTATATATATGTGAATTTTGCATCCCAGATTTGACCGAGTCACTTGTGTTTTAATTGAATTTTCCCTTTATTTTAAGAATTCCTCTTAAATTGCTTGCGATGGAACGATGGAATAATTGGTGTTTTAAATGTCTGAAATAAGCAAGTTCATGGCAGGAAGAGAACAACGCCTGCTATATTGAAATATGTTAGAAACATTATTCTATGTTTTACCTAGGAAATGACCGTGGGGTCCAATTAAAACTTTGTTTGCTCATGTTCTCTCTCTACTTGTGCTTGATTATCAGTAAAGAGGCGCGTTTTTGTTTATAGTGTAGACGAAATTGCTAGAAAGCATATACTACATCACTCAGCCTATTTACTTTACATCATTGATAAAAAAACAAAGAAATCAAAGTCTCTCTCTCTCTCTCTCTCTCTCTCTCTCTCTCTCTCTCTCTCTAGAGACTGGTACCAGCTGGAATTTTCAGCTCTCACAGCCTGCAAGGTTTTGAAAACTGATACAGTAAATGAGGATCCATGACCTGTCCTAGATGCATTCCGAAATAGTCGGTCATCACTCATTTTAAAGAAGATAATGACTAGAACGTAATTTCAAAATCTGAACAAATCAGGTTAATGCAATGTATCGGTGTTTCGGTGTTTGTCTAACGGTGGAAAAAAGAAAGAAAGAAAAAAAAAAGTTAATTATGAGCAATTACAAATAAAAGAAGAGGAAGTATTTTAGACTTCGTAAATTGAGTTTTTTCTCACTTTGTTTTGCAATTTTAAGTATGCAGATCCAAGTGCGTGGAGCGATGACTCTGAAAACGACATTAAAGGTGTGGCATAGATTTTTTGCTGTTTTATTTTGGCGTAACTTTAAACGGTACAAACAGTATAACGCGTCTTCTATTTTTTTTTTTTTTTTTTTTTTTTCTAATGTGTCATAAATGTATGATTCAATTATATTTTATTTGTATTTGGAGACAATGTCCTGAAATGAACGATAATAGATTTAATTAAAGTGAAACAGCCCTTTCCAATATTATTACAAAATGCCTTCCATTCTGTCCTGGTATAATGACCATCAGCGTCATCGTTAGTATGTTTTCCTTTATTTTATTATTATTATTATTATTATTATTATTATTATTATTATTATTATTATTATTATTATTATTATTATTAGCCAAGATGCTTGTCAAAGCAATACTTAAAGTGCAAGGTTTCCGGTAGGGAGAGCTGTCCACTATGAAAAAAAGAATAATAAGAGGTAAAGAATAAATTAGTTTCTGAGCAACAACACAAACAAATTACAAAGATGACAAGGCCAAGTCATGATATGAGGTTTGTATGAGGCGGCTTAATCTTCTGCAGTTCGAAAGATTCGGCTTCATGATGATAATAGATCTTTTCATTGTTTGATCACAGAAGGAAAGACTAGAAAAATGTGAAGCTGCGAAGACCTGTATGGAATGGAAGTTCGTGATAATGAAGAATTTTTAAAAAAGGCTGCGCTGTATCATAGGACCTGAAATTATTATTTTAACCTGAAGTTTCAAGATTAGACCATATATATTTAAACACTAATTTAGCCGATGAAGACCAAAACGGTAAGCGTTATTGAAAGCAATGCATGGTAAATGAAAATGAAAATGCCTTCAGCCATAAATAAGGAAAATTTATGGGGACATTTAAGGAGAGGCTACTTTGGCTGCTTCTCGAAGGCGAATTTGCAGTGAAGATTGATGCTGCGAATGCTAAATGGGGATTGTTGTGGTCCAAGAACAGGCCTTGAGGAACAACGAAGATTTTTTTTTTGTTTTTTTTTTTTTTAACCAAGAAATGTTCCCCTAACTCTATCAGATAGCTTGTCAACCAGGGGCGCACGTGATTTTAACACTAGCAGATACAGCACCAATGCTTAGACCAAGACTGGAACAGAAAATAATTGTCAGCCTAAGTATTCAGACATCCAGAAACGTAAGACAGTGTTGGGGATTATGAAATTCAGTGACATTCAGCAGGGCTCGAGACATCGCAACCCCATTTATCTATTGGAGCACTATGCATTAGGACATAAGAAAAATATACCACAGTCGCTTTGCACTAATGCTTCTCTTGCTTTCACATAGATTTGCGTAGTTTTTAATACCTATAACGTCCACTTTATAAATGAAATTTTCCATATGAATTTATTGCCAAGAGATTAAAGTAGTCTTGGACCTTTATAATAAATAATGGGCGTTTATTGATACATTGCTGTGCGTTTTATTTTTTCTTTAATGTTTTGGTATAAACATTTATTAAACTTTGTGTTCAATTTTAAGATTCATGTCGACTCTTCGAAATTATAATATATTTATATGTATATATAGTATATATATACTATATATATATATATATATATATATAATATATATATATATATATATAATATATATATATATATATATGTGTGTGTGTGTGTGTGTGTGCGTGTGTGTGTGTATGTCTGTATGCAATGTATGTATGTATGCTCGTGCATGTGTGCTTGTGGCTGTGTACACATATAATATGGATAAGGCAATGACAAAGAAAGTGAGGGAAAATGAACAGTTGAAATAAGAAAAGGAGGTGGGGGGCATGAATTTTTTATTATAGAAGAATAAGAGGTTTTCCCTGGAAGAAAATGAAGGGAAAAGTTAATGGACGAATGGATATACCAGAATATAAAAGATACTAATAAAGCGAGGAGGCAGGGCTTAGTAATATATGAATGGAATGCTCGTCAAAAACGACATTCGCAGAGATGTAAGTAGGGGAAGATAAAAGATGACGAGAATGGAAAGAAATCAGGACTTCATAATGATCACTGTATTAAATGCTGTGGTGCTGTGATTCAAGTGTAATTTGAATGTTAGGTCAGGTTCGGTAAATTACGATAGGAATAATTGTTGATCTTCTAGAAGGGTGAAGGCGACCACAGGAGACATAGTCCCCTGAGGAAGATACAAGGCAGGATTCTGATTAAGAAAGCAAGACATAACCGAGTGGTTTATAGAAAAAGTTATTTTAGTGCAGGTTTTCATGAACGGCCATGTGAGGGGAGCATTCAAGCGAGAGAGAGAGAGAGAGAGAGAGAGAGAGAGAGAGAGAGAGAGAATTTAAATCTGTTGAGATGACATTTTTTTTTTCTATATATGGCGTAAGGAGAACCAAAAAATTAGGTATGTGGAGATGTACACGAAAGTAGTGAAATTATTAGTGCAACAGAAACGGCCAGCTAGTCTATATTTACAGTTTGGTCATCTGGTAAGATGGGACGAAGAACTTTTGATAAAAATGGCAAAGAGGTTGAGGATGAAAGTAGACCTAGAAGATGATGAATAACTGATGGAAAGGAAATTCTCATGTATCCAGGAATCGGAAAAGCGTGCGTTTACAAGGTATAGGCAAATAGTTCGCTGTTGAATACGTACACACACACACACATATATATATATAATATATATGTATATATATATATATATATATATATATATATATATATATATATATATATAACTGAATCACGAAAGGAACGTGATAAATCAATAAATGAAGGTATATGATATAATATATATATATATATATATATATATATATATATATATATATATATATTTATATATATATATATATATATATTATATATATATATATATATATATATATATATATATAGATATATAATATTAATCCTTGTTACCATAAAACGTTGATGAAAATAGTTTAGGCGAATCATTAGCTAGATCTGGTGAGCTTTAGGCTGTTAAAAAACAAGTAACATTTATTTTCCATACTCGGCTCATATTTAGCCTATCAAGTGAATGTGTGTGCAATTTATTTCTTACCATTCAATTATGCAATATCCGTTAAGTTCAATGGTGTTTCAATTTTATATAATATATATATATATATATAATATAATATATATATATATAATATATGATATATTTATATATATATATAATATATATATATATATATATATATATATATATATATATATATATATATATATATATTATATATATATATATATATATATATATATATATATATATATATCGATCCGTTTGGGTAGGATGAGCTGACGTTATCCGTGTGAAAAGGAAATAAGAAAGAAAAAAAGGTGGTGATGATGATTGGTTTAGGCTTAGAAATGGTATACCGGATATTTTGTCATATGGTATGAAGAATAAATTGCAAAGCAATAAAGCCAGTCTAATTTTCTTGAATGTTCAATGACAGATAGATATATAATCATTATGAACACCACATATATATTATTATAGATATATATATTAATATTAATATTATAGTATTATTATTATTTATATATTATGTATGTATGTTCATATTATATATATATATAATCATAATATATATTATCATAGTATACATATATACATCATAATATATATATATTATATATATATATTATATAATATATATATATATATATAATGTGTATGTGTTTGTGTGTAAATCAAAACGGAGTAATTTTACGTTATACTACTATTTAATACCTTTCATAAGTAAAGTTTAGCCTTTTATGTCTCTCAATGCTTTGAAAATGATTGGTTTAATAAGCAGTGAATATGTTATTTACACTGCAATATATTCTCTTGACCGTTATAATTTCAAATGATAACATTACCAACTTTGTGTCTCTTGACTGTTATAATTGCAAATGATAACATTGCTAACTTTGTGTAACTACAGTAGTATGAAGTATCTC
>NC_061097.1:53596224-53603724 GCF_015104395.2 Macrobrachium nipponense | reverse complement strand
AGTAATGTTGCGTCCATTGAGATTCTTTCAGCCTCTTGTAACATGTTCATCTATATAGTGTGTGTGTGTATATATATATATATATATATATATGTATATATATATATATATATATATATATATATATACTATATATATATAATATATATATATATATACATATATATATATATATATATTTTATATCTATATCTATATGTATCTATATATATATATATATATATATATATATATATATATATATATATATATATATATATATATATATATATATATATATATATATATATATGAATTTTCATCACATTACCGTGATTCATGTTGTACATGCATTAAGCTACAATTTTCCTTTAATATCCAATTCGCTCTACCTCGGAATAAATATTATATTTTCATATATGTTAACCGAAGGGGAATTTTTCAGTTTGATAATTTCGTCCTCTCGTGGGTTCGAACCAGAGCTCAGTCTTTAATGCATCATTACGATAGTTTCTAATCGTAAGACGTATCATACATGAGTATGATTTTTTTTACATTATTGCCATTCTATTCTGCGGATATTTGCTTTGCATAATATTTATACATTCAAGTCTTGCTCAGTGGTGTCACCGACTCAGCCAACATATATAAATAAAATTATATACACTATGTATATTATATGATATATATATATATATATAGATATTATATATATATATATATATATATATAATATATATATAGGTGTGCATGTGTATTATGAATCCTACCTAATAAGCCATTTCCCGTAGACAGGAAATAAGCCGTCAGACATTGATGCAGTGAATATCAAATATTCAACATTAGCCACTATATTCACAAGACAAGACTCATCAGCAGCGCGTCAACCCCTGGATACACTAGAGTATGTCCTTCATAGGCGGGGAGATTACCACAAGGGCATATCGCACATTTCAGAGACACTTTCTAGTACAAACTCCTTATATATTCGATGGCATAGGATAAGACATTTGCATCCATTGCCATAATCTGCTTTCATCGTTACGTATGATAAATCGTCACCATTACGTTAACTGTAATGTTCGAAAGTAATCTGAATGTTGCAGAAGTAGCTGCTAAAACGTATTGATCAGGGAGTAATTAGAGGGAAAAATGTCTGGAACAATCGGCAAAGTCAACCCTTATACCCTTGACTACTGTACGTATAAGTTCAGAATCGAAGTTGTCAGAGACATCAATTTCTCTCTCTCTCTCTCTCTCTCTCTCTCTCTCTCTCTCTCTCTCTCTCTCTCTCTCTGCAATGCCATTATATCACACAACAAGGGTGGTTCAGTTTTCTCTGCAACCTTTGCGCGATTGTAACGATAGTTGTCGATGAGAATGATGATTACAGTGTTACGTGTACGTTGCCGATGTATTCAGGCGACGAAATTATGGCACGCACGTAAGCTAACTTGAGCCTTGTGGCAGGACGCCGGAAGGATCATAGACGTGAGAATCAAGATCCAATCAGACGTGGACGCTTTGGAGAACACTCGATACTGTCACACCCAGCAGCAGCGGCCAAGTCTTAAGGTCTGAGAGTCGTCTTCAACCTTGAAAGGTCGAGGCTTCACAATTTGGAATGTTCTATTCACAAATATTGTTACAGGAATCGTTTAGGCGTGTCGTGCTATTCTTGGGTAGTCGTTCCAACGAAGGATTGCACTCCAGGGTGGTATTCTTGAACCCTTACCTCTTGATGCAAAGGTGCTGAAAATGATTTGTGATCATATCCTCGTTGGTAAGATTTTTTTTGAGTCCTTCAATGCCATATAGATTTGTCACAAAAGCCTTACCCATTCATTAACTTCTCTTTTAACATTCAATATTACCTTGGCCTCTGCATCAGTGGTGGATAACCCCTTGAAGTCAGTGACTACTGAGTTCTTATAATGACTCTTCCGATCCGTCGCTTCACAACCATTGATGTTGGTCACTGGAGGTTGACAGGGGGTAAATTTGCCAGCAATATTTCTAGCTTTATTCCAGATTAAAAGTCTTGGCTGTCTTACTCTTCATGGCATCTATATGGCCTCTGGAAAACAAAAATTGCATCAGCAACCGCATCGTTTTCCATGCATCCATGATGTTCGTATCAGGATTAGCTGGGCTTATAACGTACTTGATGACCTCGTGATCAAATGGTTTGCAGTTGTGGTGTCGTGTTAAGTGGCAAAAGTATTGGGGTTCTAAGACGTAGTAAGTTCCTCTCTTGGGGACGTGACAGGGATGGACACAATATTATCCTTGGAACGATTCTCAGGGAGCATTGTTATGCAGAGCAGTTTTGTACCTTTATTTGGGACGCGATCCACCAACAACAACATTTAGATCGTGTACATGGGAAGTATGTACATAGCATATGATTATGTGAATATATATTTTTAGATATTTCTTATATGAAACTTATCTCTTAAACTATTTTTTTAAGTCGCTTTTTTACGGTGTCAGTAACGAAGATGCTGCGACGCCAGTTTTAGTGACCATCAGTCAGTCAGTACCATTGAAACTAGGGATGGTCAGTAGCATTGTGGAACCATTCCAACAGATAGTTGGCCATCACCTAAGCCATCTTATTACGTTGTTTTAACCAAGCAGGCATTTTTTGCTTTTGTTTTAAGTGGTCATGATCGCGTAGCTTATGTGCCCGGCTTCATCGCTCTTCAGCACCAGCTTTTGGTGTATAGGTAGGATTTTACCACAATTGAAGACGTGCTCTAAAAGGTAGCCTTTATTATGTGCAAGTTTATTGAGTCTTTATGGTATTGCTGAAACTATGGTGGTATCAACCAATGCACTTTCTTACGTGTTACTGAAGTTCTCGAGGTTGTAGTACTTAGCTCATTTCCTCCTCGACGTAGACTTATTCTTCTCGTTCTCCTGAAATTCCCACAGCTACAGAATTATTTATTTACCACACACACACACACACACACACATATACATATACATATATATATATATATATATATATATATATATATATACATATATATATATATATATATAATATATATATATATTTTTTTTTTCTTTCACTCATTCTCACACGCCTCTTGTCACAATAAGAGCTACTGCTCGCTTATCCTGCGTCTGCCGTTTACCCCAGACTCAATCACATCTCGTACTTCCAGTTCTGGATACCCCTCATTATTACTCAGCCTCGATAAGTGCCGTAGCATCAACTTCAAGTTCTCTCTGTAAATAGATAGTACATGTACGGGATATGAAGCTGTAAAGCTTTGGGGTAATTCTTACAGCCTGTTCAAGTCTTGCCATCAAGGAAATTAATCCTTTGTTCATTTAGAGTTCCTTTTCCCCATCTGGAGAGTCCTACGCCTTCACTAATAGCTCCTATGCCTTGGGATACAGCAATCGTATCCAGATCAATTGATTTCTTATAAGGCCACTATTGATTGGGCAATACCATGTTCTACTGTTGGGCATGCGATCTGCATGAATGATTGCTTGTTATCTTAAGATATAAATTCCATGTATTCCTTAATTTCAGAGACATTGGGTTTTAAATTATATGACGCAGGTTTGTTCCCTTAGTTTGTTCGCATTTAATGGTTGTCGTTTCTCCCTCGGATTGGATTCATTTTTCAAGTCACCGCATGACTGGACTGCTGCTATCTATGTGTAAGACATCTTAGCGTCGAGATCTGAATCAGGATAACGCAGGAATTACAGGTATATGGGCGGTGTAAGAAGGAAGGCCCACTCTTTGTGAGTATAGGACGTGCTAGGAATATATTAGAAAGGTTGAAAAATCCACAATTATATATAAAAAATATATTTCTTTGTAAAAAACAAAGACTTTCGATCCTCATCAGTGTAGATATTTTAACGTCTACACTGATGAGGAACACCGTTCAGGTGTTCGAAAGTCTTTGTTTTTTACATAGAAATCTATTTTTGATATATACTTGTGGATTTTTTAACAATTTGTCTCACGAGACTGAATTTCTTTACAATATAGAATGAGTTATGCATAGAGTGATATTTCAAAGATAAATACATAGATTCGAATGTTTTTAGAAGTTAAAATACACAAATTCAGTAACTAAGAATTGTAGAGAGGACAGATAGTGAGAGAGTCATTTCTTCGGCCTGTCCACTGGTTTTGGCGATAACGATAGCAATTATTTATTTAAAAATAAGAATCGATATCGTTTTTGTGTTGACAAAACATCGAAGGTCCTTGTATGGAATTTTCATAATGGGAATTAGGAAAGAGGTAGATATAGTTTTTTTTTTCCTCTGCAGATGGAAAAATTATCACTGAAACGATCGTCCTAACTTTTCTTCCAAGACTCATATTCAAAATGCCAAGTGTCTTATTGTGGCGAGACTTGGCTCATTTTTAAGCTTTGCTTATACTGAGACTTGTATTTTGGTCATTGATTCATGAAGACTTTACTTATAAATTTGAACTCCAAAGAAAAGATTCTTATGTTCCCATTTCTTTCTGTTATACATTTAGACACATCAGTTTGCTTTTGATGATGTGTATGGTACAGCATTATATATATAATCTATATATGTGTGTGTATGTGTGCACGCGCGTGTATTATATGTGTATGTGTATGCATGTATTAATATATTAATATGTATATTTATATTGAGCGGTTCCATGTCAGCCTTATATATATATATATATATATATATATATATACTATATATATATATATATATATATATAAATATATATATATATATATATATATATATATATATATATATATATATATAATAAAAGGAGCCCATAAAAACACCAAGATATAGAGAGAATAGTACCAGAGGGAGACAGCAGTCTCTAAAATATAGTACTATTCTCTCTATATTTTGGTGTTTTTATGGGCTCCTTTTATTAGATGGAATTCTGTTGTAAACAGAACATTTTTATCAGTCATATATATATGTATACATATATGTGTGAGTGTATGTGTGTTTGTGCGCGCATGTATTATATGTGTATGTGTATGCATGTATTGATGTATTTATTAGCATATATATTTATATTGAGCGGTTCCATGTCTGCCTTACACGGGTCATTGATCTTTTTAATTTATTTAATTAATTATGAATTATTTTAATTTATTATTGTATATATATATATATATATATAATATATATATATATATATATATATATATATATATATCTATATATATATTTATATATATTTATATATATATATATGTGTGTGTGTGTGTGTGTGTTGTGTGGCGTATTATATGTGTAGATGTATGCATGTATTAATATATTTATTAATATGCATATAAATATTGAGCGGTGCCATGTCTGCCTAACACGGGTTATTGATCGTACGTATAACTTTAGTATGAATATGGTAGCGTTATTAATTACACCAAAATATATCTGACGTCGTTATAGTTCGGCAATGATGAAATTAGAGTCAAATGTGTTGATGTGTAATTCATTATACAAAGTCAAATATGTTTTGTATTAGATGATTGATTAAGGCATAATCCACCTCAACATAGACAGATATTGATCGTCATTATCCATAATTAATTTCAGGAGGCATCCTTGTATAAAAAAAAACTAATGAAAAATGATAACATTTAAAATAAATTCATTTGCTTCGTCTACTCAGATATCTGCCATGTACCATCTTATGATGATGAACTTTGTATTGCTTATTGTTTGAGTGACTGATTATACTCTACGAAGACGATTTGTAGATATGTCAAGATACCTAACTGTAACATTACGTAATTGTTCCTTACAAAAATCTGGCTACAGTAATGAATGTATTTATGAACGGTAAGGGGAATCACTGGAGGTCAATTCTTATTAGACAAAAATCTATGCTTGTGTGAAATTAATAAAGAAGCACTCTGCGCAAACATCTATTTTCATCATTTGCATGCCCAGGTGCAGGAAAGCATACATAAATGCACACAAACAAACACACACGACATATATTTGTGTGTATATATATATATATATATATATATATATATATAATATATATATATATATATATATATATATATATATATATTAATATATATATATATATATGGTAGTTTATTTACGTGGCAGATAGCTGTTCCAACTCCAGGTTAGACAAGGGACGTTGAAAGCAATGGAAGCAATTCAGGAGGATTCGGAACACATTAGTATTATAGAGAAATTTTTTTAATGAGATCGATAATTTTGTTGCTTTCAAATTTTATATGTGGTTTCGCACTCTGTAGATTTGAATTTGAAATGCTGGATTTATAAAACGTGGTTTTTGTAACATCAGAGATGAAAGGCAGAGTTGTAAAAGAACTTTATTTTGGAAAAATAAAACCTACAAAAAGT
Organism: Macrobrachium nipponense; assembly: GCF_015104395.2. Classification (NCBI taxonomy): domain Eukaryota; kingdom Metazoa; phylum Arthropoda; class Malacostraca; order Decapoda; family Palaemonidae; genus Macrobrachium; species Macrobrachium nipponense. The sequence goes on along the minus strand of NC_061097.1, from coordinate 53,597,364 downwards.
TCTCTACAGTTTTGAAGGCGTTGTATAAATCGTGAATAGAATGACAGGAATTCCAGGTAAAATTGAAATGTGATCTGGAAAAAAAAAGAAAGATTGTTTGCAGAATATGGCTGAAGGGAAGTGAAACGCGATTTCTTGGGTTTACAGGAGACAATAAAGTTATTAGAATCTTCATAAAATTTCTTTAGATAGTAAAAGACTGGACATATATAAACCTGACTATATTACAGCGAAACTTGAAGAATTTATTTTTTTTTTTTTATGATTTCCACAATTTACTATCAAAGAATAATTATACCGAGTATAGCAATGTCCCGTGATTGATGTCAAGAAAGGTTATTGAAGGGATTAAGGCGTTCGTCAGATTTTGAAACCTCGCCACTTGTGTCTTCAAACCAAAAAGGAAACATGAATTTTGCTGCGCTGAAAAAAAAACAAAAAAAAGTCAAATATTCGTGTTCCCAAGATGAATACCAGCTGTAATTTGAAGAGGCTGCAGACTTACTGAATCGACAGTATCCAAAATATTTAAAGTATATTGTAATGTGGCCAATTATAATATTATTAACATTTCGCAAATAAATGCCATATGTAAATGATACTAAATGATACCCACCTTAGCCAGGCATTGTCTGAAAAGAAGGAATGTGGAGCTAACATCACTGGGATCAAACGTCACTTGTGAAATCCCAGTATAATTACAGTAGAGACAACACGATATATAGAAGTTAAGAAGCTATGGTAAGGACGTGTGAAATGAAAAAGCTAAAAGACGTGCAGAGATCAAAATTTTGTTGCCATCCATCCCAGAAAGAAGGGACTGGTGCAGTCACGGTTTTAACGGAACTCTCTCTAGCTTGGTTGCGATGCCAGTCAACCATATTGGTATTAGGCAACCGGCGGGGTATACGTGTGGATAGATCATTACTATACTCTCGGCTCCGTCAGTCACTCCTTGTGTTTTCTGAGCCTTCTAGTGTTAAAAGGGGAAAATGAAGGCATTGGCAAAAAACTTCGCAGTGTTCCGGAAAGAGGGAATGAAAATGTTTTTGCCGGAAGGAAATGGAGGAGATATGGGACAAGGAAGGGAATGGAAGTGGCAAAATGCAAGACTATATACTCAAATATCTGTACAACTCA
>NC_061097.1:53588724-53591224 GCF_015104395.2 Macrobrachium nipponense | reverse complement strand
TATATACACATACATATGTATTATCTATATGATGAATATATAAATATAAATATATATTACATATACATATTGAATATATTTATTTTATTTATATATGTATGTATGTATGTATATTATATATATATATATATATATATATATATATATATATATATATATATATATATATATTTTGATGTGTGTGTGTGTGTGTAACCCCGCCAGTAATCAATTAATAACATAGTTTGATGTGTATTGCACTTATTTGTAGCCCTTATATATATATATATTATATAGATATATATATATATATATATATATTTATATATATTACACAACATACTATGTATTATCTGTATGTATGAATATATAATATAAATATATATTACATATACATATATATATATTATATATATAGATATATATATATATAACTACATTATATATATATATTATATATATATATATATATATAATATATATATACTACATATATATATATATATATATATTTTATATATATAAAAATGGTTATAAATGGGTTGTATGTCGTGTGTGTATATTATATATCTATATTATATATATATATATATATCATAATATATATATATAATATACATATATATCTATATTTATATATATATATATATATCTATACATTATATATATAGTATATATATATATATATATATAATATATTTATATGTGTGTGTGTGTGTGTGTGTGTGTGTGTAACCGCCAGTATTAATTAATAACGATGATAATCAACTAAGTGTTTTGCCAGGAAATAATGGATGCTGGCAGTGCATTATCACCTGAAATACTGAAGGAAGGTGACAGAAAAGCATATAGCAATATAATATATATATATATATATATATATATATATATATATACTATATATATATAGCAGGAATAAAATAGCAACAGCCATCGTAGCATTGTAAATTTATTGGCCAAATTTTCGAGACCACATGTCTCATCATCAGGCTGTAAAATTACAGAGTAAAAAAAAATTAAACAAATGGACTTAGTAAAAAAAAACAAAAAAAAAAACTCTCAAAGTCTAAAAACAAGAAACTTAAAATTAAAACAAACAAAAACGAGCTAAAGAAATTTTTTTTAAAACATTGAAAACTTAATACTGAAAAATGGTTAAAAAAAAATTTATTTAGCTTGTTTTTTTTTGTTTTAAATTTAAGTTTGTTATTAGACTGAGACTTTTTTTTAATTTTTTACATTTTCATGCTTTGTAATTTTACAGCCCTGATGATGAGACATGTGGTTTCGAAAATTTGGCCAATAAATTTACAATGCTAAGATGGCTGTTTGCAATTTTATTCATGCTGAATCTGCCGCGTTCTGGATGCTCCAATTTCCATCTTCATATATATATATATATAAATATAAATATATAAATATATATATATATATATATATATATATATATATATATATATATATATATAATTATATTACATATATATATATATATATATATATATATTCATATATATAATATATGTATTATGTGCGTATATATATACACATATGTTTGTGTATGTATATTTTTGTATTTGTTTATGTAGATATAAAGGGTTCCCGGTAAAGTGAATCAGTCTCTTCCCAGTGTAGGACCCAGTGTTAGTTCCTACACTAACAGTAACACTCTTCAAAACACACACACACACACACACACACACACACACGGGTTGAACCCGTTCCAGGGAAGGGTGGGCAACCCCCCACCCCTCCCAAATCCTTCAATTTACCGTCCTGTAGCGTTAACTCCTCCTATCGCTATTGTGTTCGTGTCTCTTGCTCAGCGTCCTGTCTCTCTCTCTCTCTCTCTCTCTCTCTCTCTCTCTCTCTCTCTCTCTCAACGCTTGAATCATCTCTTATTTCGGGTCATAAGTAATAGTAATAGGTCTGTCTTATTCAGTGGAATTCTCTCTCTCTCTCTCTCTCTCTCTCTCTCTCTCTCTCTCTCTCTATCTCACAAACGCCTTGAATCAGTCTCTTATTTCGGGTCATAAGTAATAGTAATAGGTCTGTCTTATTCAGTGGAATTCTCTCTCTCTCTCTCTCTCTCTCTCTCTCTCTCTCTCTCTCTCTCTCTCTATCTCACAAACGCCTTGAATCAGTCTCTTATTTCGGGTCATAAGTAATAGTAATAGGTCTGTCTTATTCAGTGGAATCTCTCTCTCTCTCTCTCTCTCTCTCTCTCTCTCTCTAGTTCATGCTGGGTTAATATCGAGCTGCTTTCTTTGGTTCTCTCTTTCAATTTCATATTTTTTGTCGTTTCCAGTCAAATTTATATTCTCTTATTTAATGTTCGATGGCGTTAGTGCTTCAACCCTTGGTATTTTAACCTTCTTCCATCGAACCTTTTGGTTCCACCGTCGCTGCTGTACTGTGTCTTGGGTGGATCTTCTCGGCAAGTGTTCGTTTTGATCATAATTTTAACCTCACTGAAGGGCAACGCCGACTTCGCATACCTCTTTCCATCAATTGAAATTCG
>NC_061097.1:53581224-53583724 GCF_015104395.2 Macrobrachium nipponense | reverse complement strand
ACAGAGGGGTGTTATGAAAAAGAAAGGAAAAAAAATAATGTGTAATAATTTCACGGCAAGAATGTATAGTTAATAATCTTATGACGAAGACCCTTTGTTCTGAAGGGTATGTGTAGAAAATTGAAAAATTGAATACCAGGTAATACATTCCACTCCTACTTTGTGACTGAGTGGTTAGTTTTAACTGTTAAGCATATATGTATAATATATATATATATATATATATATATATATATATATTATACAAATACATATATATATACATATACATATACATATACGTATATGTGTATGTGTGCATACATGTACTATGTATATGTATAAAGTGTCGAGGCTGAAGCTTGATTCATATGACAGACTTGCAGTACTCCAGGGATATTCCCCGAGTGATATGGGAACCATACGAATATCGCGCCTTCTTAATTCTATTTAAAAAGATGTTGACTAACACTACTAACTTTTTGTTTTTGTTTTCGTTACATTTCATAATAAACAGTACAGTAAGAGAACGACCACTGAAAATGATAATGTGTATGCCATTTTTATGTCTGGGCGAAATTACATGTATACTAATACATAATATAATACATGCATACAGAATAACAAACAAACATATGCATACTTTAATGCAAATGCCGAGTTCAGTCTCTGGAGATATATATTCCTAGAGCCGCGGCTTTGGACTTAAAATACATCAGCAGAATAGATTGAATATTCCTTTTAAAATATGTATATGCCCAATGATGTAAAATGAAAGACTGTTCTGGCGGTTCATTAGAGGCAAAGGTCCAGACGAGGCCCACAAGGAAGACTCTAATACGGGGGAAGCTTTTCAGATTAGACTTCTTTACACCTATTTGCTTTTAGAGCAGCCCGAGAGAGAGAGAGAGAGAGAGAGAGAGAGAGAGAGAGACTTTCAACGTATGACTTTGGAAATAATATCAAAATAAGCAATATAATCTCTAACGTAAGTACACGTACGTCAAGCAAATGGGCTCTCTCAGGGGTCTCTCGGAGGCGCGGGTTTTGGGGGGCGGGGGAAGGGGGAGGGATTGGTTTGTTTTGGGAGGTGGGAAGGAGGAAAAGGAAAGGCATCGGTTCTAATTAATCAGCGGAATAAGGGTTCCGGGGAGGGGTAGGGGAGGGAGGAGCAGAGCGGAGAGGCCTCCACTCCAGGAAGGAAGAAGCGATTGGCTGAGCGGATTCTCCAGGAGGAGGAGAAAAGCGGCCGGTCTGTGGGTCGAGGTACGGCCCTGGTTCCTCGGTGTCCTTGGGTGGGGGAGGGGAGTGAAATCCGCCAAGCCACTCCTCTGTCCCACCCCCTGTCACCTTTCTCCTTCTCTCTGTAACTTGCGTTTCTCCGTCAGGGGGCGACACCGTCCAAGGCAGGAAATCGCCAGAATTCGCCTTTCGACTCGATGACCGATATATGCAGTGTATATATATATTTATATATTCTACAATAATAAGGATGTTTATATATATATATTTATAATATATATAATGTGTGCATGCAGTATATGTGTATACATGTACCCCATGGCCAATCTCTCGGAAGATCCAGCCGGAAATGTGCATTGTTTATTTCTTGCCTCTTAGCAACCAGCAGCGATACAGAATATCCAAATAGTAGAGTACAACTCATATAGAGATAATATTCGCCTCTCCGCTGCTGGAGATCTGCTGTGTTTTCTTTGGCCTTCGAAGTCTGGCGGAGCAGCAAAGCGCAATACATCCGATATATGCAATTCTCACACGAGCACATCATTCTATATAATGCAAATGGAAATAAAGTCAGAATATCGATGAGAGCCCATTGTTCTTATCCCGGATTGCAGCTGACTTGCCTCTCGGAGAGAGAGAGAGACACACACACACACACACACACACGTACGGACAGATAGAAGGATGGCACAGCAGGAGCAGCGCGCCTGCGCCAGGTGACGGAGACGTAACAGCAGCAGCAACAGCAGCATTAGCAGCGCCTGTTGGCACCACTGCTTATGCTAATGAACTGATGTCTACGACCCATCAAAGAGTGACATATCCACCATAAGACTGGTCAAATCGTTACAAGCCAATCCGTTTTCCATCCTGTCCAATCGGGCTGTTTACATTAGGCCGTTCGCTGGCCCCTTTATCCGAAAATTCCGGGTGTCTAGTCGCCTTCAAAATGTCCGTTCTCGCCGCCGCCCCCGGCCCCCTCCCGACGACGATCCACTGTTTAGACATGCAGGCTTCACTGATCTGCTCAATAGGATTTTAAAACTTACTTATTCCGTCCCATATCCACTCACGTACCGAACTGCGACACTCCCGGCCACTTCCAAACGCACTGACATACAGTCACAGATAATGTAAAGACCCACTCGGGTCGTCATTGTCACAAAATTCGCTATAAATCTACATGTCGTGTGAATCCGGCACAGGTCCTACCCAGGCAACAAGTCCGGCTTTTTTTCTCTCCCGAGCCGCCGCATTTTACAGAAGAAGCATAAAA
>NC_061097.1:53571224-53576224 GCF_015104395.2 Macrobrachium nipponense | reverse complement strand
GAATTTCTATATTCACACATAACATATATACGTATAATCTTTATATATAGTATATATATATATATATATATATATATATATATATATATATATATATATATACACACGCGTATATATATATATGTATGTATATTAAAGTTACTTTAAAAATATGTGCGAATTCTTCATCATTCGTTTATAAAGATTGTTAAACCATTTACGTATATATTTTGGTATTGAATTTTTTAATTTGCCAAAAAAAATTTATTAAAAAGAATTTTATATTTTATTTTAACTTGTAAGTCTCTCTCTCTCTCTCTCTCTCTCTCTCTCTCTCTCTCTCTCTCTCTCTCTTCTTCCCTCTCTCTCTTACACAGTTTATTTATCTCCCCAAACCTGGAATTTTTTGTTGGCATTTCTGAAGTGGAGGTTTCCTTCATATGTGATTCCTTGATAGACATTTTTCGATACAAATCGATTATATACTTACGCGAAATGTGAAGTTCCTTTAGTATTATAAGAATTTCAGATTTGTAGTTGTCCACGTGAAGTTATTATTCGTTCTGCGAGAATGTATAGCCTTTGGGGAGTAGGAAGTTTGATCAATGTTCTGAATCTAAATACAGTATATCAGATCTCGGCTAATTTAAAATCATTATACGTTTCTTTTCTTTTTTTTTCTTTTCTTTCGGTATGACAAGCGTTCAAGACCATGCATCTTATCTGTGCATGAAATGTGGCTGGCTGTTATCATTGTAATTGTCAACCAAAGATCGCGCGATACTTTTTGCTACCTATTATCATTCCTCTCTTTTTAATATCAACTTGGGTGACGCCACTAGTTTCTACAGTTATCTGCTTTAATCTGTTGTATTTGATTGTTAGGAGTTGACACAAGTTTATGAGATTTCGTGAAAATATTGCCTTGTTTCCTCGACTCAACGATAGGGCGATAAGAAAATGACGCTTCCAATTAAATAATCTATATTTGTCAGGCAGCTACTTTTGAGCATAAGGCGTTTCAAGCTTTCTCACACGCCCGTTCGTCCCCCTGCACGCCCTTCGCAACCTTTTTCTGCCGATACTTTCGAGGGCCGCTCAGATACGCCAACTTCTCCGTTGAGTCCTCGTGCACCGCTTCTTACTTGAGTTCATATTGATGCTGACGATGATATTGTTAGAATCACTGCGGAACGAGAGCAGCTGGAAATGGTATATCTCCTGGAGTAAGTGCACAATCTGTCATTTATTGGTCCTAGTTTTGAACTCTGGGTGTTGTTTTAGTAGTAATGGCTATTTTGATGAAGCAGAAAGGTATTTGTCTAATATGGGAAAAATGTATTCGGCAACATAACTAATAATTTAGTAATAAGATTCCTTTCATTTAGTAATTTTATGGTAACAACATAGCATGTAATATTCAGTTCCAGAACTTTGCCTCTGGCCTAGTAGACTTTATTTAAAAAAAAATTTTAATCGTTTGGGCCAGCCCAGTGAGAGCTGAAATTCAGCTCAGTGGTCTGGTAAAAATACTTAAACTACTAATAATAATAATAATAATAAAATAATAATAATAATAATAATAATAATAATAATAATAATAGCATGTAATAATAATAGTCACGGTGTGACTATACAGTGAAGGCAATGATGAAATGATTAAGCCAACAGTAACTTATAGGACAGTGAATTCATATAATCGTGTGCTTTGCAACGAAGTTGTAAACTGGGTGTTTTCGATTCATGCTCCAGTGAAAACGTCAAAACATCTAGATTAGGTACACTGTGTGTGCGTGCATTTGATATCGGGGAAAGTATCTCCGTGACGTCATTTTAAGTATGACGAATCTATTTTCATTCAGTTGTATGAGAATTAGCATATGTAGGTTAATTATTTACTCAATCAGTATCTAAATTTTTCAGCATCATTGTATACAATAAATGATTACATGCTCTTCTTGTACGTGAAATTATTCCAGACATGAAGGGCTGCTATTCAGGTAGAGAGGTGAACTTTAAATGGTTCGTTTCTAATCAAATTAGTTATCACTTACGGCCAATATTATTTAATATACAACGAATGGATAATAGCATTTCGGTAACTGAATGGTGTGTTTCTATTAGTAATGGCGTGATTTACACGAGTACTTACTGTCCGAAAATACTCATTCCCGCTCTTGAACCGATCCATAAAGCGGGTAAATATTCAGCTTTTAATTGGTTACTGGGCTACACTAAAAATGTGTGTTGTTTTTTTTTTCTTACGCACGAATCAAAATTCCCGGATCTTATTTTCATATATCTTTTATTTTGAGTGTCTGACTTAATATCATCCTCCCACCGCTAAAGTATTGGAGAGAGAGAGAGAGAGAGAGAGAGAGAGAGAGAGAGAGAGAGAGAGAGAGAGAGAGAGAGAAATGGACCAGAAAAGAAAATTGGAAAGCAACAAATCATATATAAAAATTTCCACAGGCGAGGATAGCCCGTTGGTGGTGCAAGTCGTCAGCGTTTTAGAAATTAAGATAATGGTAAAAGAAAGAATTTTTTCACTCAGTTTTTATTTTTTCCCGAATTCTAACATGGGTAGAGGCCACAGCATGGAGATAATGATTTTATATTGCATTTGCATATCGATAGTATAAAATAAGCATAATGGAGATTTGTCTTACTAGGGGACATTTTGCTCATCAATTCTTTACGGTTTACGAGTCCGTTACGGTTTTTTTTTTTTTTTTTTTTTTTTTTGATGAGTGCTTTGTCAAGATTGAAATTGCTTCTTTATTCTTTGGCAGGTTTTAAATAGTGAATTTTGGTTCTTAGAAGCTTTAAGAATTTGTGAATTGAGTTTCTACTCTCTCTCTCTCTCTCTCTCTCTCTCTCTCTCTCTCTCTCTCTCTCTCTCTCTCATGCACGCACACATACGTATATCTATACGTATGTATGTATATGTACACACACACACCATTTATACATATATATACAGTACATTACATATATATATATATATATATTATATATATATATATATATATATATATATATATATTATATACTATATATATATATCTCCATAGGAAATATTTTTGACAAAGTTGAAGCGTACGCAATTATGGAAATAACTTGATAAAAATTTGTATACGATTTAAAAGCGTTTAAATTTTTATGTAGTTTTATTTTCATAGCGTAACTTTTAATATTTTTTTTAGTTTCTGAAATTTCAACCTACTTATTTTACCATATTGGAATTGTGCAATGTATTTATTCATTTGTTTTGTTATTGCAACATTTCCGTATGCAATTACGTGTTGACTTTCTTACTTTTGAACCTTTCTATCTTCATATGTCTCTCATGATTGCTTTTTTTTTTTTTCAGATATTATAACTTGATTTAAGATTTTTTTTAGGAAAAAGCTGAAGTATATCTTAATGCAAGTTCCTGATGTTTTTTTTAAATGCTATGCAAGTAATTTTGCATTACAGTTACAAGGACATGGCTAGATTAGTCTTTTGTCGGTTTGTTGAGAGTACATTTTTTTCCGAGCACATACGTGGTGGCCATATTCAAATACCAGTTATTAATTCGCATTATATTGATGCAGTGATTTGTGTGTTTTATTTTATTCACATGTCCAGTATTTTTCTTTGATACATAGGTTTCATATTTACATTCTTAAGTATTTTTTTGTGAATACTTAGGCTTCTTGTTTACATTCTGAGTATATTTCTTCATGTTTACATACTAAGTATTTCTCTGTGAATACTGAGGCTTCTTGTTTAAATTCTGAGTATATTTCTTCATGTTTACCTAGTAAGAATTTTACTGTGAATATTTAGGCTTCATGTTTACATACTAAGTAGTTTTCTGTAAATAATTATTTTTCATATTCATATTCTTAATTCACATTTATAACAATATTTCGTTTAGAATGGGTTTTACTTTACGTAAATTTATTCGTAATTTAATTGTAATACATCATTTTTCATTTTCCTATTATTATGGATAGGCAGGGTTAGGTCCCTTTTTTTATGTTGATTTGTGTGTATACATACATACATACTACACACATACATACATACAGACATACAAAGTACTAAAGATATTTCCAAACGTAAGCAAGTAAAAGTGAATGAAATGCACGTTGCTATCGACATTGCCTTGATAAATTAATATTTTATAAATATATATATATATATATATATATATATATATATATATATATATATATATATATATATACATGCTTAAAAAATCACTGTAGATGCACGTGACTTCATAAATAAGCGAAACCCACACAACACACACACACACACACACACACACACACACACACACACACACACACACACACACACATATATATATAATATATATATAATTAGTATATATATAGTATGTATATTATATATTATTAATATAGATTATTATTATGATTATAGTATATATATTATATAGAATAATTTTTGTGTATAATACATACATCCAGACACCCCGCCCACAACCCACTATATATATATATATATATATATATATATATATATATATATATATATATATATATATATATATATATGTATATATATATATATAGATATATCATATATATATATATATATATATAGATATATATATATTATATAGCTTTTGTGTATTTGTGCTTTATGTAACCTTTTCAGCGTAATGTAATGGTAATTAGTCATACTTTAGCAGGGGAGATATTTGTAAAAATCTAGTTTTTTTGTAAATAAAAAAGTATCTTTAGTAATCTAAACCGTGGACTTCATGTGGACTAATGTATTTTACAAGACAAATACTTAATTCTTGAATATGTGGATGTCATCATGAAGCAGTTCAGTAGTTGAATTAAAGATAATCTTTTAAGAACGATACTTCTTAATTTTTTATTCCATTGACGAAATAGAATGTATCGAGAACATATTCATTTCACTAAATGATGATCATTATTGTGTTTTGTTGCCATCTCCTATCACAAAATCACAAAATAATCCCGTATTTTGGATGT
>NC_061097.1:53561224-53566224 GCF_015104395.2 Macrobrachium nipponense | reverse complement strand
GAAGTCACAGAACACCCAGAAGGATGAGGTTAAAATTGATGGAAGGTTAGGTTGTGAAGTTACTACAAGAACATTGTCCCTTATTTCCATGGTAAAGGAAATAAGGTATTTATCTCATACCGTATTTAAAACTGCATATTTCTTCGTTAGGGTTCTGTATTTTGTCTTTCATTACTCGCGGTAAAATTCAAAGATATTCGACAATGTTGATTTTGTTAGCAAGCTGTTGCAAAAAATAGCATCTGGCATACAAAGCTGTTACTCCTTTATATAATACATACCTTGAGATTCATAGTTGTATCTTTCATATTCCGAATGGCCTCTCACTCAGAAATACTTCCGTCTATCTCTTAACTTTGAAACTGGGGTAACCTCTTAAGAAAGTACGTAAGTGCATTTCATAGGAGAGTCTAGTTTCCGGAACACCTGTGACAAGGTGTCTCTAGCAGTTGGCCCACCTTACATACGACTACTTTGCATTTGTGCGACACTTAAAAAATTAATATCCAGTTTTTGGGGGTTAACTGTGAAATTATTGCTTGGAAATTCATTCAATTTGGGTTGGAAATTAAAGATATGATATTCCAGTCGGGTCAGCCCTGAAATGACAGTTTATCCTTGAAGTGATATTGGATAAATATTTGGGCAGCCCTTGAATGAAAATTGGGCATCCGAATCGCTGGGCATATGAATTACCCTTGCAATCAGTTACTCGATATCTATCTAACCTTGGAAATGAATCTTGGGCATTTGGGTATTTCTCTATTTTAATGTATAGTATTCGGGCAACCTTCAAATGAGTATTTGTTATTTAGGTAACCCTTGAACAGAATTATTATCATTTTGGTCTCATAAACGAGCGTGTGGTGAATGTTGACTTCTGGACTGAATCTGAAGCACTTTGCTCATTGTCAAAATGGGTATTTGGTATTTTGGTAACCGCTTAAAGAAAGAGAGAGAGAGAGAGAGAGAGAGAGAGAGAGAGAGAGAGAGAGAGAGAGAGAGAGCTGGGCTCTCTTTTAAAATGGGCGTTTGGTATTTAAAAAACCGATGAAAATACTTCTAGCAAAGGCCTACATGAAATTAGTGTTTGCTATTTGGTGACACTAGAGAAGAATTTTTGTCATTTGGCGCACACTTGGAATAAGCGCTTGATGTCAGGGCAACCCCCGAAAATGATATTTTGGCATTTGGATCACCCTCGAAATTAATAACTATCATTAATGTTTATGCTATATTATTTTCCGCGTTTTAGTGGCTAGTATAAACAATGTAGCCTTATATATATTCCTTATAATATCGTAAATTAAAATGAGTACATTTGACTTTAGATTTACTGTTTTTTTTACTGCAAGATATATGAGTGTTAAGCTAATACGCCTCGTTCGTGATTACTCAATGTAGTATAGTGTGGATTATGAACATAATTTATATGTATACATACACATATGTAATGTATATATATATATATATATATATATATATATATTATATAGTATATATATATATATAATGTGTGTGTGTGTGTGTGTGTGTGTGTGTGTACATATATATAGTATATATATGTGTGTGTGTGCTTTAATACAGTACACAGGAGAAAAAAAAATGAAACACTGAATAGCTCGATAATTTCGCCTTCCATCAGGGTACTTCAAGAGTTTTATAGTAAATATTATAATAAAGCTCTTGAAGAGGCCTGGTGGAAGGCAAAATGATCGAGCTATTAGAGTCTTTTAATCTCATTTATCCTGTAGACTATATCAACATATATAATATATCTATTATATTATATATATGTATATAAATTGCGATCAAACTACAAGCCACATTTAGTAGGACAATACTTTGATTTAAACATATCGCCTACAAGTATGTTACAGTAATATATATATATATATATATATATATATATATATATATATATATATATATATATATATATATATATTACTGTAACATACTTGTAGGCGATATGTTTAAATCATAATATTGTCCTACTAAATGTGGTGTGTAGTTTGATCGCAATATATATATATATATATATATATATATATATAATATATATATATATATAATATATATATATAATATATATATATAATGTACGCACGTATTCCAGTGAAGTGCAGATCTCAACCAGTTACAAAATAGCTAAGTACTTGAGTATTTTATGTTAAAGAATAAAAAAAATTCTTATATAATTTTCAGGATGTCAATGTATTCAGTTTAATCATTTACTTTATTTGTACGTTGGTTATGCAGGAACAAGAGTAGACACGTCCAAGTCTAAATGAGTGAAACACGTAGATACAGTTTAAAGGAAATACAGAGTAAGATATTGAATTCATGCCGGCCGTGCCATGAGAAATACCACAACAGAATTAATATTCGCCAGTCGAATGCCTTTGCTGTCAAAAGGTGTGGCGTGTGTATATGTATTATATATATATAAATATATGTTGTTGATAGAATATTGTGCGGTACGGACGATTCTCGGAACACCATCCCATCATTTGTTGATGCTATTGACAACCGGCGCAGTAAGCAGCACCAGCAGCTATACCGCTCGCTCGCTCGCTCGCTCGCTCGCTCGCTCCTTGCTCTGAGAATCCCGGCCCCTTTAGCACGACGTAAACAATAACGGTCTCCTAGCGTGCAAAGGCGGCGCCCCGGTGCAAAAAATAAATAAAAAAAAAACAAGAGCCGAGAAAGTACATTCTGTCATTGTGCCGTTCGTTCGCTGGGCTGAAATTAATGACAGACGGGTTGTGTGTGCCGGGGGTGGAGGGGGAGGGGCAGCAGACGACGCAAAAGACGCCAAGAAAAAAAAAGCGGGTCAGCTTCGGACGATATGCCTTAGCGACGCGGTGCCTATTGTCTGTCTCTCCTCCTGCTTCTGCTCCTGCTCCTGCTCCTGCTCCTACTCCTGCTGGTGCTTGAAATAAATGACCGCCGAACGCAGCAGCAACAGCAGCAGCTTCCATATGAGAATGTCTAAAAGCTTCTTCGTCGAATTTGTCATCATGATAACGATAATATGCGTCTGGATTTCCCATGCTTGTATATGAAAAGGCTATGTTATGTTTGTGTACATATGTAATATATATATATATATATATATATATATATATATATATATTATATATATATATAAATATAAATATAAATATACAAGCTACATTATTCTGTTAATTGTATATTTCTCCTTTTAGTTCATGAAAGTATACATGGATTCAATTATGGTTTTACGCAGTGCACAGTTGTATATGCGTTTAGCCTTACCCGTTGTATTTTGTACGCGGACGAATGAAAACATTGACTTTCATGGCATACATGGAACTGGACTTTCATTGCCCAAGATATTCTACTTCTGGTGTCTGTGTTGAATGTTGATATTGTCATTTTTTAGAGCTGTATGCGAATTACCCCAATCATATAATTGTTGGGACTTATAATAGTTCTGAGAGTCGTCTTGCAAGAATCTATAATTCTGAAAGTCATCTTGCAAGAATCTATAATGCAAGTCATCTTGCAAGAAATTATGAATTATAATTCTGAAAGTCTTATTGTAAAAATCTATATTTTTGAAAGTCATCTTGCAAGAAACTATAATTCTGAAAGTCGCCTTGCAAGAATCTATAATTCTGAAAGTAATCTTGCAAGAATCTATATTCTGAAAGTAATCTTGCAAGAATCTATAATTCTGAAAGTCACCTTGCAAGAATCTATAATTCTGAAAGTCATCTTGCAAGAATCTATAATTCTGAAAGTCACCTTGCAAGAATCTACAATTCTGAAAGTCACCTTGCAAGAATCTATAATTCTGAAAGTCATCTTGCAAGAATCTATAATTCTGAAAGTCACCTTGTAAGAATCTATAATTCTGAAAGTCATCTTGCCAGAATCTATAATTCCGAAAGTCATCTTGCAACAATCTCCCTGTAACTTCGTAGAAGGAGCTTCAGTGCACGTGGGGATTTAGCATTGTCATTGAGAGTTTGTTGGTGTACGACAAGCAATAGAGAGAGAGAGAGAGAGAGAGAGAAAGAGAGAGAGAGAGGAGGAAAGAGAGAGAGGAGAAGAGAGAGAGAGAGAGGAGGATAAGAAAACTGATAGAGAGAGAGGGGGGAGAGTAGAGGAAGAGGAGAGAGAGAGAGGATAAGAAAAACTTATAAAAAAAGAGAGAAAATAGATACATGTAATTTTATGGTTTGTCCAACCTCCCCTCCTCGAAAAATTCAGTTACATATAAGCGCAATGAATCTTGTGTCTGGTTCACACGTTGTACTAGTTGCATCCATGCTTTCAAAGGCGAACATGGAGCAATTTCTCACCTCCAAAGCACCAGGATCCGAGGCGGCCCCAAAAAACCCTTGGTGACAGATCAGCTTATATGTAAATCAAACGCATAGTGAGAGGTGTTCTCCCCTGAAGCAAAGGGCTAGAGAGAGAGAGAGAGAGAGAGAGAGAGAGAGAGAGAGAGAGAGAGAGCCAACGAATGGAGAGGGTCGGGAAGAACCCACCAAGAATAAGGGAACTAATGCAAGCAGAGATCTTAATAGCGGTGAGTTCTAAAGCAGAATGCCCCCGCGGAGGGTGGAGTGTGAGACAGGTAGATCTTTTGTCGGTATGGAATGGGCGAGAGAGAGGGGATGCCCATACCCTTGCCCGCGGAGAGGGAGGAGGAGGAGGAGGGTAGTGGTGCCCTCGTACATGCTCTTCGGGGATCGGTCTGGGCTGTTTTTGGGGGCCAAAGCAAGAAAGGGAGACAGTCAAAAGGTGTCCAGAGGGGTTCCATGGACCAAACCCGCGAAGAAAAAGACGCCGAAAAGGTTATATACGCACAAGCAGGGAAGCCTTCTATAGTGACCGTCATGACAAGCACAACGCACTGAGAATTTACTTGCACAAAATCCCATTCACAACAACTTCTCTTTTGAAAACATTTGGATATGAAGTATCCGGCTGCAGAGCAACACTAGCACGCACACTCGCAGACA
>NC_061097.1:53526224-53541224 GCF_015104395.2 Macrobrachium nipponense | reverse complement strand
GAAAAGATTTAGCAGCAGGAAAGGCTGAAAGAATTGAGATTTCAAGAGACAGAGATGGTTCTTTTGCATTTGATGAAAGACTTTGTAGAGACAAGCGCGGTCTCCAAGCACACCCAGAGACCGCGAACAATTCGAAGAGATAGAGGACAGTTTGGTTATTAAAAATTGCAATTACATCACAAGGTTTCTAGCTTCAAGACTTACCTCGTGTATGTTGTTACGCTTCTGCCGGTAGGCTTTAAGGTTTTGTCAGTCGCCCATATTTGTAACCACCTCATCCAACGTAAAATTAATGTGAGTGTACTGTCGTCCGGAAGACCAGTGAATATATATATATATATATATATATATATATATATATATATATGTGTGTGTGTGTGTGTGTGTGTGTATGTATAATATATATATATATATATTATATATATATATATATATATAAAGGTGATGCCACGGAGGATCTTGGCTTTATCTGTGTTTCCATTTTCCTCCGTGGCATCACCTTTATTTATACATAGCATCACGTTTTATATACTTCGTGATCAAGTATTCATATATATATATATATATATATATATATATATATATATATATATATATATATATATTTATTTATTATGAGGTTATATATTTAGATTCCCATTCACTTCTACAAATATTCTCTGCCCTAAGGAACATAAGCTTTTGTGTTGCACTCCATCCCAGGTTTTGCCTAAACTATAGTAATATTTATTTTAAGAACGAAATATTTGTAGTGCAGTTAGATTATAAGCAAGAGATGTATACCCTAGTGCAGTTAGATTCAAGCTAAGAACGTCATGGTTTTGATGGTTAGAATAGTGAGTATGAAAGGCCTTACATTATCTGGAGACTTGTCTGTATACACAGTCAAAGTAGGATTTGGGGAAATAGAAATATGAAACCATTTGCAATATTAGTGATGAACCATTCATCATAATCCACTTACAGGCGGCCGCTAATGATATGGCGTCGAAGCAAAAGTACTCAAGCAATAATGAGGTGTATCTGTAATTTTGAGGACTCCTTTTCGTATCTGTAACTTTGATTTTGATTGTGTCATCATACTTGAATTGCACAACTTCCTGACAGTCCTTAAAATGAATTTTCTTGAGTAAATGGTGATACGTTGATTTTCAGTATTACTGATAAATTTTGTAAATCTTGTCAAGTATTTGACTAGGAACCTTCTCTTCTCATGACCAGTTTAATTGTAGAAATCCAGTGGTTATTATCCATTCAGAAGTTTTGTGTTGTTAAAGTCTTAATCAAAGGGGGTGAGGGTTGGGGGGGGTGCCGGTTTATTCACTATACCTTCAAAACTAAGCTCTGTATTTGTTAGCATATGAGACTTCCGTCCTTCTTAATCCTTCGAACAATGTCGTCATATTTTAATTAAACATTCCCTTAGCTTAAAGTCGAATAACGACTAAACTTTGCTTCCTATCACCGTATCTCCGATCTTTCTCTTTTATAATTGTACACAGAATCTTTCGAAGTTTCATTCCGGTCTTGACGTAGACTGTCAGGCGTCCAATGCACCACGCAAGATAAAGTATAGGTTCCATCTCTATCATAAGACTTTGTTCTGTGAGAACATTGTCTATATTTGTCGGTAAAATGAGTCTAGTGGAGATTCAAGTCGAGTCTTAAGAAATTTCTGACTGGGTTGATTTACGTTTTTTAAATTGTTTAAAAAAAATTTGGAATAAATATACATGCAAAACATGAAGGGGTTCTTTGAGGATTTTGTTTACTAATGAATTCAGTGTATTTATAAATGGTAGTATGTATGTATGTGTATATATAATATGTATGTATGTATGTATGTATGCATGTATACATATTAGCTTATATAGAGTATTTTTGTCAACAATTCGTAGATCATTCTCGTGTTGGTGAGGGGAATAAGATATTCATAATTTTTCCATCTAATTTGGTATGGGTTGGTAACCAAATGATTGAGACTGGTCTTAGGGATGACCATTTCTGTAGACTTTTCAGCGTAATGTTAAGTAGATAGTAAATGTTGACTCATGATATTTGTGAATGTTCTCAAGTGAAGACTTGAGGTGTGTCACAGTCTCAACATTTCCCAAAACCTGAGTTTTAACCATCTTAATTGACACACATTTCTTGTAGTTGTTTCAATGATAAAAAAATAATTTCCCGTTTACGGACACAATGGTTCTTTAATTGTCAGGCAAATCAAACAATAATTGAAAAACTCGTAAGGAAAATATATCTCCCGTATTGATAGTTGAACAACTGACATATGAACGGGATTTTGTCACGGATTACTATTTTGTAATAAGATCCTTAAATTACTAATGTTTAGACAAACTCGGCTTCTAATAGGGAAGAGGCATATCCTCCTGGCAAATTCCTGTTGATTAAATTCAAAGTGTAGTACGTTTCAGAAAACGCAGATCAGAGTGAAAAATATTAATAGAAGTTGGCCGAGAGATGACAAGTCTCCATCCGATGATATTTCTACAATAACTTTCACAGAATATGGAAGTCATGCAGCAGCTGATGCTGAAATATGATTGTAGTGGGTTATGGGAATTTACGCCCATTAAATAGGGTAAGAGTCGCTTACCGAGCTCTGAGTAAACTTTAGGGAAGACTGAGGGGTGGAATAGCGTTGATGTTCATGATAAAGTATTATGGCATATTTGAGATGGGAAGAACTTCTTACTAATAAACACCATATTTTTTAGAAGCTTCAATTTCAATTCATTGTCTCCCTTAGACTTGTTCCATACGAATAGGGTTCATCTTTTAAATAATAATAAATATTGATTAATTATGATAATAGTTTGCGTATCGTCGGTGCATTTCTTGATATTTGGTTATATATGCATTTTAATTTAAGTTTGCATTGATCTCTACTGAAATAAATAAATGAGATGCTCTTCCACGTGGTCTCCTCTAAGGCTTGTCTGATCTAATAGTTTTTCGAGTGTCATTTGAATCGGTATTTATCATTACGTATCTCCTTCTCATTAGCATTTTTTAAAGCTCTAACTTAACATAGACTTCTAGTTTAGGATACTGCAGAACATCATTAATTGGAATCTCATCATCTTTCTCATTGTTGAAAGGGTTTTACGGAGAGTAAATGTCCCCTAGAGGATGTAGTGAAAGTTTAGTTTGAAATTAAATTTCTTGGAAGACGTTCTATCCAACTCAGCCGAATTAGCCGTTTGTGATTGTGGTTGTTCAGTTTTATTTACGCAATGATTTTTAGACTTAAGCCGCAGTTACTAAAACGGTAGAAAATTTAACATTAGACAAGAACACCTGTTTTGCTTACACGAGCAAGAAAAGGTGCTAAAATTTATCGTTGATTTTCGTACAGAGGATATCAAGGTTAATGTAATCTTCATTTGAAAATGCGCCGATCATTAGCATAAGTATACATAAACTTCAAGATGGTTGTTACTTACGTCAGAATTGAGAAATATAAATGTTCCTGACGCCTTAGGAATGGAATAGGTTTTGGTAGTAAAAAGGACACTAGTAATGAATTTAAGAGATAATTGAAAATTGAACGCGCAGGGGTAAAGATTTATAAACCACTTGTTAATCGCAAAAATAAGTAAAACACCTAGGGTTATATATATATATATATATATATATATATATACATAATATATATATAATATATATATATATTATATATATATATAGTTGGCATAGAAGACTCAAATATATAAACTCAAAGATGATAATCTTGACAACTCATCCTAAGGTTTGTTGAACACGCCGCTGATTGTTACTCTTGGTACAGGAGACAAAAAGGAAATCGTTTCTCATTGCACATAATATCCTTCAGAGCCAGAAAAGATTTGAGCGACTTCTGTCAAAGGTGGTACCCGACACTGGAAAGCCTGCAAAATGGCAATCTAGGACTTCACCCTGAAGAACGTATTTTTTTAGATGTCTTAGGAATTAGCATATGTATATGTATATACACACACATATATATATAGTATATATATATATGTGTGTATATATATATATATATATATATATATATATATATATATATATGTATATATATATACACACCACACACACACACACACGCACACACACACACACACACACACACACATATACATAAATATATATTATATAATATATATATATATATATATATATATACATACATATAGAAGATCAATATGTTTATTATAAAAGTTTCGTGCCATCCTGACGCATCATCAGTCTGTAATATAAAATTATTTTGTATAATTATTTTATTTTATAATATTTTATATAACTATATATATTATTTTTAAAATTATTCCTTTCTTATTCTTCACCATGCAAAGGTTAATATTCTGGTTTTATCTTAACTTTCGTCAATTTTTAAGTCATTTTGTAAATAAATTTAGTTTTTAGTTCCTAACAACTAGTTTTCATGAGTAACTTTAGGTTTTTATATATATTCCTTTTTTAATGAGTAAGTAAACTTTAATTTTATTTCTTACAGATTTTCGGTGGCCCTGCTGATGACTGGAAACATAAAAAAAATCTAGTTACTCATAAAAACTAGTTTTCAGGAACTAAAAAACTATTTATTTACAAGACGACATTAAAATTGACGAAAGTAAAGATACAACAAGAATGTTAACCTTTGCAAGGTGAAGAATAAGAAAGGAATAATTATATATATATATATATATATATATATATAATATATATATATATGTGTGTGTGTGTGTGTGTGTGTGTGTGTGTGTGTGTGTGTGTGTGTGTGTATCTGGTACGCGAAGTTTTGGATTTTTTCATGGAGGTCTTACAAGGAAATTGCTGACTGCTATTTTTGTGCTGGAATGAATTTCACAGTTTTAATTTTTTAGTATTTAGATTTTTATTTGAAGATATTTTTACGCTGGTATACCCACCTTTATATTGCAGAAATGATTCTGGATGTAAAACACTATTTTTTTTCTTTTTTTATGAAGCAGATGATATGAAACCCAGAACCCTGCATAAAATCTTGGTTGTATGAACAGAAGGACATACATGGACTTTTTTTTTTTACAATTTACTAACTTTATCGGCCACACCTGATGAAAATACTAATGTATAGTAGAAGTTCGTGTCAAGTGACTTTCCTCTCATGCATTGTACGTTTAATCTAATTTGGAAACCTTCATTAGGAGGAACCATTACATTGTTTTGGTACTTTGTCGTGATTAGCCTTTTACTATTTTGCATTTTTTGGCTGTGATCTTGTGACAAGACTGCCTGTCTTGGCCACCGTTGGCGGAAAATAAAACCTTACTCCGGTTAATGCATTTGTTTACATAGCATGGTTTATGCATAAGAATCAACATCAGAACTCATCAAGTCCAGAATGACAAAGCTTAACTTGTGTCAGAGCAACAGCAGAACAAAAGATTCGGATGAATATCAACCCAGGGCATCGTTAGAGCTCTTGCTGAAGATGAAAAATGGCACAGTTATCAGGCGGACAGACGCAATGTCCAATGGGAATATGCCCCCTCCTCCCTCCTCTTCCTCCTCCTCCCCCTCTTGAAGGGATTGCGGTGCCGGCCCTCCCCCCCCCTCCCTCCCTCACCTCCCTCCCTCTCGACGGCCAAAAATGCACTCTGCTCTGAATTCGAATGTAGCATTCATCATAGATAATAGCAGACATGGCGTTCGTCATAGGAATAGAAGAACACATAATCAGGAGATACGAGAGATCACAAAACAGCCAATAATCACCATCCTCGTGAAAAAGAAAAAAAAAAAAGAACGTTTGTGCTGAGCTGGACGTATAGAGTTAGGATTCAAACAAAGGCTTTAATAGGATGCATTCAAAAGGACTAAGACAGCGAATAATAACTATTAGGCAAATGATCTGCTAGAGATCATACACGGACAGGAGCGAAGACATGAAAGTGATATGATAAAGAGCATTCTCTCTCTCTCTCTCTCTCTCTCTCTCTCTCTCTCTCTCTCTCTCTCTCAGTGTCATACACAAATAATTTTTTTAAGTAAACTCACGAACAAATACATACACCATAAGAACATGCATATATTCAAATGTGTGTGTGTATATATATATATATATATATATATATATATATATATATATATATATATATAGTAGTGGGATGAGGACACTGCATGGAGTCAGTCATTCCTCGAGCTGTTTGTTAAGGGGGGGGGGGGGGGGGGGGGGGGGGGGGCGGGTTGATTTCGTGGTCAAATGATATCGGGTTTTACTCTGAGGATGTCTGTGATTTAGAAGTTAACAAGGGCTGAGAAGGACACAGCTCTCCCCATATTCATATATCGTCTGTACTGAATTTCATTTTGTGTCGATGCATATAGCAGTGTCTAGATTATTGTCAATCATTGCTATTTGTGGAATTTGCTTTATAATTAATAATTATTTATTATTTGACTTTTCAACATACTTCACCGTAGTCCAAGTTCCAGTTAGAAGAGAAGTCGATTTACATAGAATCAAAATATTACAAGGTTTTCATTGTGTGGCTTTAAACGAGATGAAACCGACCCCCCCCCCCCCCACCCCCCCACGGTTGTTAGTATCGGATTAATATTAAGCGATTAAGGAACTACAGTGACCGAACTTTCCGCTTATGCAAACGAAAGTTCCGTAATGATACCAATTTGATGATACTGTTAGTCTCGCTATGCATATTGTATATCCCTCAACTTCCAGTTTCGAATGCCACGATACGTTTCATTTCAATCTTCGTGTATTTTTTGAAAATATTATTTGGAAAAATTCGACATGATTTTTTTTATTATTAGAAGGTCAGTGATAACCACGACTAGCAGCCCTGAGGTATTTCGTGGAAGGTCTTCATGATAGTTTGTTTCAGAACGAGTGGCAAATGTCCACTTCGTAAGCGTTATTTCCATTTTGGGTGGTAACTTAGCTACCTATCTTGATTGCCTTAGTATTCTTCACAGGGCAGGTCTCCATCCGTCATATCTTTAGAAGCTGGTAACTCATCTGACGAGGAATTGTTCCCTTATTGGAATTGAACGTTTCTTCCTGTTCATGTCGGAAGGACGATACTGAAGAAGGGGATGTGGAATCATGAGCAACAAAATAATTCAAATGAAAAATGTCAATGTTTCTGAACTGCATACAAAGAAGATGAAGGCGTTCCGAAGTAAATGTTCTTGATTTGAATGCAGTGGTGAATGCTAGCTGAATGCCATTTCCTAGACACAATTGAGAATGCCATTTGATAAGCTGAGAAATGGATCCCTAGCGACCTATGATAAGAGGAATGTATAGGAATGTATAGGCTATTTCTCGAGGACTAAACCTATCGTGGGTGTCCCGGTCACCGTCTATACCTCGTCCTTTTTCTCTCTCTCCTCTTGCCCACTCACGACAGACCTGGGCTAAATGGGGACATCAAGAAGCTTGATTGATGTTTGAATTCTTGGCCACATGATTCCGCGTTGCTCGAGATTGACCTGACGTCCCAAAAATCTGACCCGACCCAGACGTGAGGCCTCTGTGACCTATCCAGTTGGAATATGATACTATATGTCTTGGAGGAAACTCATTTTCACACGAATGGTGTATTCTTATAGTTATTATGGGCATTGTAGGTGTGAAGAAATTTTACGGGCACATGGCATTTATATCTCGGTTTTCCGCAGTTTCTGCTTAGTGTTAGGAAGGATTTCTGGGAATTCATGAATTCATTACTGGGTATTTTCAAATACACACATATATGTAGGAATGTATAAATAAATATATATATATATATATATATATATATATAATATAATATGTAGTATAGTATATATATACTATAGTATATAGTATATATATATATATATACACACATATATATACATATATACATCATACATAATACCTACAGATTAATTTGTTATACGGCTGCTTCAACTACATGGTTTATAAGTAATGCAGTACATCATTGTACCCTTCCCAATACTTGAAATTAGTTTCGGAATTAGGTTCCGAATTATTCTTGATAACTTTGCCTTCATGCATACTGTTTATTTGTGTTGGTTATACTGTGATTCTTTCAGATTTGAAGAATATTCTTCATCTCTTCAAATCCATGACGATTATCGGAAAATCTTTTATATTTCGGTTTTGTGAAATTAAATCAAGAGATCTTTCTGTTCTGTGAAGCAGCCGTTACTTGTGATATTGTGGGAGCTTTGAGGTGGGAAATGGAAAGAAAAAAAATCTGGGTGGATATGGCTGAATCAGCAAATTTGAATTTTTAGAGATGCAAAAATACCAAAAAAATCAGTGTAGATATGGCTGAATCAACAAGTGGGAATTTATATATATATATATATATATATATATATATATATATATATATATATATATATATATATATATGCAAAAATTCCCCCCCCAAAAAAAATCTGGGTAGATATGGCTGAATCAGCAAGTGTGAATTTATATAGATGCAAAAATAAAAAAAAAATCTGGGTGGATATGTTTGAATCAGCAATTGGGAATTTATATTGATGCAAAATTTCCCAAAAAATCAGTGTAGATATGTCTGAATCAACCAGTGTGAATTTATATAGATGCAAAAATTCAAAAAAAATCTGGGTGGATATGGCTGAATCAGTAAGTGAGAATTCATATAGACGCAAAAATTCCCAAAAAATCTGGGTGGATATGGCTGAATCAGCAAGTGTGAATTTATATTGATGCAAAAATTCCCAAAAAATCTGAGTGGATATGGCTGAATCAGCAAGAGTGAATTTATATTGATGCAAAAATTCCCAAAAAATCTGGGTAGATATGGCTGTATCAGCAAGTGTGAATTTATATAGATGCAAAAATTCAAAAAAAATCTGGGTGGATATGGCTGTATCAGCAAGTGTGAATTTATATAGATGCAAAAATTCCCCCCCCCCAAAAAAAAAAAAAATCTGGATAAATTGGCTGAATCAGCAATTGGAAATTTATATAGATGCAAAAATTCCTTACAGATGTTAATATTGGTGGATTGTAGGGGTGTGGGTGAGATTTTTGTTTCTTTTGCTTATTTTTAAATGTTAAAAAGTGTTATTATACTCCGCTGTGGATGTGTACGCAGTGGCGTCGCCATATTTGATCCCAAGTCTAGATAATGTACCGCGATTCGTGAGAGTGGAGTCTGGTCCACTTACAACAAAAGCATTACCTTCTAAACGTGGAATCCTCCTCCTTGCTGGGAACGGAGAACAGTATAGATTTTCCATCATGTAGCGCATCATAATGGAATTAATGCTAGATATAATTAAGAGACTTTTCCCGCGAGATAATGAGAATGCTCGAATATATAGCGATACAGCGACGGACAAATAAAGAATTTTTATAGTTTCTAATTATACTATTTTAAGACAACTGGACAAGGCATGTCTGTATGGAATGGCACTTTGATGGGAAATTGCCTCTCCTTTTATGTATATACATATTTTGTGTGTGTGTGTGTGTGTGTGTTTAAGTGCAGTTTGGGAATTCTCTCCTGTTCAGTCTTTTATATATATATATATCATTATATATATATATATATATATATATAAATATATATTATATACACATATATATACAATATATATATTATATATTATATATATATTATTATATATATTATGTTATATATTATATATATAAGTTATATATATATAATATATATATATATATGTGTGTGTGTGTGTGTGTGTGTGTGTGTGCGTGTGTGTGTGTGGTAAAAAATGTTCTGTTACAACAGAATTCCATCTAATAAAAGGAGCCCATAAAAACACCAAAATATATTTTGGTGTTTTTATGGGCCCCTTTTATTTTATAACATACATATATATATATATATATATATATATATATATATATATATATATATATATATATATATATATATATATATATGTAATGTGTGTGTGTGTGTATTTGTGTGAAGTTTTCAGCAGTATATTATTTTCATTTAACTTGTTTGGATTCAGTCGTATAACAACAAGAACGGTCACTAACCTACTCATACTGTTAGCTGCTGAATCGTCGATGAACCCCGTGCAGTAAACTTCCACAATATTGGTCTTTCAAAGTGTAAGTCTCTTCCCTTGTTCAAGAGAAGGTAAATGAAAGTTTCATTTCGTCGTTTAACTAGAGGAAAAGCGGTGAAAACAGTCTAGGCTCCTGTTATATACCTTTGCAATAGAGCACTTTGTTTCCACTGTCTTGAATACATACATACTTCCTGTACTGATTTTGTTACCACTCTTTTGTTTAGCCCAATTCCCCAACCTATCAGTACCTCATGCTTCATATTATATCTAGCAAGCAATTCATCTCGCCAGCATCCACCATTTTTTTTTATATATATATATTTACATTTAACATCACGTTCGCTAAGGAGAGCTTGCTCAACAGTTCCTCCTATACTGTCCATCTTCTCCTCCAGATTTTTTTTTCTCATTCATCCTACTGTCCGCCTTCCTCCACATACTTATTTTATGATTCATCCTCATTTTCTCATCCCACCATCTTCGCTACGTTTAGCCCAATGACCATACATTGCTCCATCTTTCTGATTTCCATTTACTTTCATTATCTTTAGCCTGTTCTGACACGCCTCGAGTTTATTACCCGCTTTTAGCTTTCTCCTCTAATAAATCCTGTCTCTCTTTCACCAGTCTCTGCGGATTCTCTCCTCTGTTCCCAACTGGCGCTGTGTTGTCCCTTTTCCTAAGAAATTCCGTCATCTGCCCTTTCGCTGACTTCGTCTCTATTACTATGTCTCTCTGTCTCTGTATATATATATATATATATATATATATATATATATATATATATATATATCACACATATACATATTAATATTACTATTAATAATAGAGATTTTAAAAATCAAGTTCTGCCCGGTGTTTCTGCAAGGTGGGGGGGGGGGGGGGGGGGGGGGCGCAAGAAATAGTGCATATGAAGGCTTAAGAGCTAGTGCAGATGATGGGAACGCCTGACTTACTCATAATATATGCAGAAATATGAATCTTGACGAAAGGGTAGAGTCCATGGGACTTTAAAGTATTATATCTTTGCAATGTAGGTTGACTTTGGAATTTCTTCACTTAATAAAGTGTGGGATGAAAGATTATTGGTTGTTTGATAAAACCTGCCTTCCTGAATCCTTTTTTTCTCATTGTCATCGAAGCGCTTGATATCCTACATACTGAATGCCGTTTGGAATTCAACAAATTATATATATATATATATATATATATATATATATATATATATATATATATATATCATTTATACATATATATATATATATATATATATATATATATATATATATACATTTATACACATACATATATATATATATATATATATATATATATATATATATGTGTGTGTGTGTGTGTGTGTATGTGTCTGTGTGTGTGTGTGTGTATGCATGTATAAACCTAACGCAAAAGTGATCAGAGGCAGATGTAGCCAGCCTTGTGGCATTTTTCCCCCAAACACCTGTTGATTATACATTCATGTTGACAGAGTTGAAGTATATCGTTTTTTCACTTCGTCCAAGGTTATAGCAAAGTCAGACAAGCAAAAAGACAATCTATCTTCCGTAATTGCTTTTCATAAATTATCATGTTCATGGTATTCTTGTCTTCCTATCTTTATGTATTCTTGTATATTGTATAAATTATATACATAGCATTTAATCAAATTACTGTGTACTAAGATGTTTACGCTGTACCTGTATTCAGGTTTCTTTGCTCGCCTCATTGTTCATATTCATTTGACATAGGACATTAACGTTGGACTTAGGACATTAACTTTTGACAAGACCATTATCTTTTGACTTAGGACATTAACTTTTGACATAGGACCATTATCTTTTGACTTAGGACATTAACTTTTGACATAGGACCATTATCTTTTGACTTAGGACATTAACTTTTGACATAGGACCATTATCTTTTGACTTAGGACATTAACTTTTGACATAGGACCATTATCTTTTGACTTAGGACATTAACTTTTGACATAGGACCATTATCTTTTGACTTAGGACATTAACTTTTGACATAGCACATTATCGTCATAAAGGGAACCGCTGGAATTTGTACTTGAGAATTTGTGTTTTCTTGTATTTGAAGCATTATTCATGACAGTTGGTGATGTAGAGTATTTGTCTACCAAAAAAATTTTTATCTGACAGTTTTAGGATTATTTTTTACAGAAATAAAAAAAAGATCTGGTAGTATTTTAAGGCGATAGGTATTTTATATCATGCTTTCATTTTACTACGTCTGTGAAAAGTGGCCATGCTGATGTCCTAATGTAAGACGAGCTTAAAATAGTAGAATTAGGGTAAAATGTATATTTCAGAATTTTTAACTGACAGTTTTAGGATTATTGTTTACAGAAATAACAAAAAGAGATCTGGAAATATTTTAAGGAGATAGGTATTTTATATCATGCTTTTATTTTACTATGTCTTTGAACAGTGGCTATGCAGATGTCCTAATGTAACACGAGCTTAAAACAGTAGAATTAAGGGTGAAACATGTATTTCAATTTTATCTTGGATTCCGGAGGGTATTTCGGAACAGTGCATTATCGGTTTTTGTATCGGCGCATTGATAGCCCCCGGCTGAAAGACTCCACCAGCCTCTATTAAAATCCTCTTTAATTAGCCTGGAAAGTATAGCAGGTTCCTTTTCGTAAGTCGCAAAATTATGTGGAGTCATTTCCTGTAGCGGTCCTCTACGTCCAGGATTTGGAAAGTTCGAACGCCAATAAAATGGACCTCTGAAATTGCAGAAGTTTTATGGAAAATCTCGACCTGATTGATCTTGGATTTTAAATGAATTGACTCTCCTCCGTGGTATTACATTGCTTCGCCTGCTTCTCCTTGGCAATAACCAAATTGGAGGGTGGGGTGGGTGGGTGGGTTGGGGGGGGGGGTGCTGCAGCTCCAGGCAGTGGCTGCAACATTGCTCTCTCTTCTCTCTCTCTCTCTCTCTCTCTCTCTCTCTCTCTCTCTCTCACAGATAAAGAACGAAGTAGGTAGGTGACGAAATGAATGATTCCACTTCCAGGCGAATATGGCAGCTGGCTTACTAACCCTGCGAACCATTCATGAGCGAATGACCCCACAGCAACTTTAAAGTCAGATTAGGACCCCACCGCTCAGGATGCAAATGTCTGAATGCTAATTTGTATGTGATTTATAATAATGCAGAGGCGATTTTGTTTTTATTCGCCCTAACGATAACGCCCGCATGCGACGCTTGTTGCTATAGTTAAAGCTTCCAGATTCATTGCATTGTTATTCTTGGCGTCGCGGGTTGGGTTGTTCGTGGATGAAGTGTTGTGCCTCTGATATGCAGAATATTTGTGGTCGAGGAAAAGTTTTTGTCAATTATCAAACTTAACAGTTCAGCAGCAATGAGGGAATCATCGACTGCTAGTCATTGCTATTGCTATTTAGAGAACTGATCACCTTCCAAATGTTCCTGACTCTTCTCGTTGCTCTGAGATTTGTAACGCTTCCTCGGACGAGTCCTTCTCGAATTAAGTTTTGTGCGAAAGGATGTATTTGCAGTTTCTTGAATGGTATGCTGTTATGTTGTCAGTAAAACGTATTTGCGTATTTGTTACTTGGATCTCTGGTCAGATTTGTGGATCAGCAGAAAATAGATGGGTGTATCTTAATAGCCGTTGTTTTAATTTAAATCGTTATTCGTTTTGCTGCAGAGGAAGTTTCGATATACATATGTTTGAGTTTCAGAAAATAAAATTAATATAGAAATAAAAAAAAAGGGAGAGAAAAGAAACAGGATGTAGCTGACAGCAATTTTACGGTGGGTGTATATCACCTACTCGAGTGGGTATTTACGTTAATGATTTCTAATAATAAGTGAGTATCGCATTTTGAGGCAACGCGCGTGTTAATCAGATATACGAGTTTAAATACGCCATTACATTGGAAGGAATCCTCTTAACATTGAAAGAAACGTCAGCCACTGCGGTATCAACACCTTCCGCTAAGATTATAGATTGTTAGACGAAACAATTTTCTTCTTGATTTTCCGACGCATAATTCACACCTTTCGGTATGAATTAAATGTTTGTAGTTTACGATAGGCCATTCTAGTATTTTTTTATTTATTTTTTTATTTTAAAAGCTTGTCACTAACTCGTTTGTTCCCTTTGTTACACACAAACTCACATACATATAGAATAGAATTCATAAACCATAGGCTCATTAATATATACATATGCATTCTACACCTACTTTATTTGTGTAAATATGTATATGTATGTATGTATGTATGTATAGATGTAGATAGATAAATCGATAAAATAGGTATAGATTTCATTTGCATACATTCATGAGGCTATGGTTCATAAATTCTTAATACATACATATATATATGTACACACACACACACACACACACACACACACATCATATATATATATATATATATATATATATATATATATATAGATTCACATACATACATACATACATACATACATGTTTACATACATACATACATAAATACATACATGTATACATACATACACTAATAGAATAGGGTAAACTACCTTTGTTGAAATGTGTACATTTCACTAGTATTTGAAAAAGATCGAGGTTATACAGTCTGTGGTTGATGTTCCTATCAACAAAGACCTAAGATTACTCGTATTGATACAGAATATTTTAAATGGAGCACTGAACTTTGATGTTAATGAGTTTGAAGTGTCCTTGATAACACATATATTTTAAATATGTTGTTAGGCTTTAATAACATATATAATTCCATATCATTTCCTAAATCCGCATTTGCATATTCTCAGTATACTCCAGGATTCTTAAGTTATTTATTTTTGTATCTTTGCAGATACAACTTATTTTTAAATGCCATCATGACTATATTGTTCTTGATGTACTTATATAGGAATGTATA
>NC_061097.1:53521224-53523724 GCF_015104395.2 Macrobrachium nipponense | reverse complement strand
TTTAAGAGAGTAATTAGTTATATCTTGATTATTTGTCATGCACATCACTTCGGATGTTCAGTAAAAAAAAAAAAAATCCCTTATCAGTCTAGTACACCACCATGCCATGAATTCGTCACGAGTTAATTTACCGATATTTGATGCTTAATTGATTGAAATGGCGACATGTTCCACCCGCACGGCTTCGTACGAGTGACTGTAATGACCGAAATCAGTGACGTTGTCGTGGTAATTAATTTTGTGCAGTTACCCCCTCAAATTTACATCGAGTCATTCTTGTTATTTGCCGTAAGGAGACATCCGGAAGAAAGCACCAGTTTGGGGAAACGGCCGAATGGAACCAACACTCGCTTCTTGTTTGTTGTGCTGAATGACGAATGACGGAGCTAGGAGCTGGAGCTGTTGACAGAAGGCACAGAGAGAGAGAGAGAGAGAGAGAGAGAGAGAGAGAGAGAGAGAGAGAGAGAGAGAGAGAGAGAGGCGGCAGGCAAAGGCTGCCGAGGTGGGGCGGCTGGAGCGAGCGTGAGCTTGCGTAGTCCGTCACCTACATGACAAGAATGACCTGCTTGGAAAAAGTCTACGGGAATTTCACTCCGCGCTCGCCTCGCAAAATGCATTGCACAAACAGAGAAATATTGTGAGGACCGTTTTGCCGGCGATTATAGTATCAACAATGAGATTTTTTTTATCCGGCGTCATTATATAATTGTAACGATATTAGAACTTGTTGAAAGTTTAATGCCTTTATTAATGAGATAACTGCTGGTGCTGGCGCTGCTGTTTTGTTTTTTTGTCTTTTTCTTTCTTTTTTAAAGTTGATGTATAGCACTTGAGAGTGTACCCATTTAATTTCATCACCAAAGGGTGGTGGCGTTGCTAATCTAATGACCTTGACAAGCGAATCAAATGCATTTTCTTTGTTTTTTATTCGCCGACGCGAAAAAAAAAGAAAAAAAACTGTGGGTAGAAAATTTTAATTAGGCGTTTAAAGAGATGTTTACTGAAAAGAGTGTGTGCGGTTTGTACAGGATTATGTCGATGTATTGGCAAAATTACGATTTATATATTATATAAATATATATATATATATATATATATATATATATATATATATATATATATACACACATTATATTATATTTAATATATATATATATATAATATATATATATATATATATATTCATACATATATATATATCATATATATATATATATATATATAATGTGTGTATTATATATATATAATATATATATATATATATATATATTATATATATATATATATATATATAATATACACTCATCTGCCTATACATCAGTAGTACACATTCTGTAAACAACTAAAACTATGCACATAATAAATGTACACATATATGGGTATTTACCAAAAATCTAAAAGCTTGCTCTCCCTTGTATATATGCTCCTCGGAAAGTGAATTCGTACTTGGGGAGTATTCTTGTTGCTGTATGTATCCGTGTTAATATGTAAGCAAGATATAACGTAATGTAGTTTGGGTAGCTATCGGTTGTTTAAAAAAAAAATAAATAAAATAAAAAAAAATAAAAAATAAATAAATAAATAGAAGCTTAAAAGAAAATGTAAATATTATCAACGTCATCTTGAAATGATTCAAGTTAACTCTTAAAGTGAGTTTTCTGATACTTATCGAGGAAGGAAAGCGGAGATGAAGTAATGTAAAGTGACTTTAATTTAACGCAATGTATCCGTAATTATGGATGTCGGCAAATTTTGCAGCGTGAAATTGGTATTGCAGAATTCCTGTACAACGAACGGAATAGTACCGTTAGCAAAAGCGAGCAGAGGAATCAGGGTATTTAAGACCTTTCTGTGAAAAAAAAAAAGAGCTCCATGTAATGATAAAATATCGTGATGTTTATTAGATTTATTCATTCAACGGTTTTTCTCTTTTATTTTATATTATATTTATCAATGATAGAAATAATAATGCAAACAAATAATATATTATATACATTTTATATATAAAGACAATTTTGCTTAAGTGATCAACTTTTTTAGTCATTTCTAGACCAAAAATTCGTTGTTTTATCAATGATAGAAATAATAATGCAAACAAATAATATATTATATACATTTTATATGTAAAGACAGTTTTGCTTAAGTGATTAACTTGAGTAATTTTTAGACCGAAGATTCGTTGTTTTTGCTTTCTTTTCTCTTAATATGGTAATGCAATGAATCCGCTTTCCTTTGTTTCTAAGTTCTTATATATTCATAATCATGGGCATTTTTAGAAAGCTGCTGAATACTTTGAAAACATTGACCCTACTAGCGTTTTTAGCGATTACAAATTAATTTTAAAGCATTGGTGGTAGTGGACGGTTCATTTTCTGTTTTATTTATTTATTTATTTATTTATTTTTTTTTGTACAAGCAAAGGAACACTATTAGGAACCCTATTTGAATATTAACAGAATCTGCGCAAATATGTTACCAGGTCTTTTTTGAGAGTCTGGGC
>NC_061097.1:53511224-53516224 GCF_015104395.2 Macrobrachium nipponense | reverse complement strand
GCTTCCTTATACCGAACGTGTTTTATTCTCGTTTTGCATCGGCGAAGAGTTGATAAACAGCCGTGGAATTCGTTATCCAGTTCCAGTTTGTTTGGTCTTAATTGAACCGTCTGGATTTTTTGCTTGTTTGTTCTGCACGGAGCCGGCACAAATTTGTTGACGACAATATGTAACAAACATTTTAGCGAAAATGCTATTGATTTCCTCTCGCTCTCCCAAGAAATAGCTGGCCTTCCGACTAAAAATATGAGAGAGAGAGAGAGAGAGAGAGAGAGAGAGAGGAGGACGAGAGAAGGAGAGAGAAGAGACGAGAGAGAGAGAGAGAGAGAGAGAGAGAGAGAGAGAGGACAGGAGTAGCACAGATGAAATATTATATATTGTCAACAATATAGACTGCGAAGTATCGTATTTTTCGTAGCGGGGCCGACGTGTTTTGGGAACATCGCTAATGACTGCACTAAAATTTCACGGTTCTTTTCCAAGAGAATTCCTCTGTGACGTTAAGGAAGACCATACTCCGTCATAAGGTAAATCAATAACTTGAGTGAAATTTCAAGGGGGGGTGGGGAGGGGGGCGGAATTAACGCTGTGACATATCGTGATCATTTGTAATCTCTAAAACCAGCCGTCCAATCCTGAAACTGATGCGTCTACCTGGAATTAATCATCAGCATTTTCTAATTTTCTCTTGGAATGATCCCAGACTAGTGCTTGTGAATGCCCCGCACGTTATATCTCTTCATGCAATTTCACTAATAACTTCCCGATGCCGGCTTCCGACAGAATAAGAAACGGAGGCTGCTGGCCTCTGCTGTGGAAGGCTTTTTGGGGGTTTTTGGGGGTTGGGGGGGTGTGAGGGAGGAGGGGGGTTAGAGGGCGCCCTTGTTGCCTCGGATTTGCTTTCGTTACTCATGGTTTTAAGAATATTTTTATTTATTTATTTATTTATTTATTATTTTTTTTTTTTTATAAATTAATCTGTATTGATAAAACTCTTTCAATTTATATGTCACAGCCGAAACAATCGTTTGTTGCCATCGTCGCTATGCAAGGAGATGGCTTTAGGGATAATGAAAATAGACCTATCCCTCTGAACAAAAAGGTAGGTTTCCTTTTTTATTTCTTACTAGAAGACTCCCATGTCAAGTGCTGGAAAAAGTGTCCCAAGTTGCAGATATTGATCATTGCCGGATTTCTAGAAATTATTTATAGACAATTTGGGCACTTACAATAAAAAATATACTAGAAACTATGAGACGTTTGCATGAAATATCTCGCTGACATAAACGAACAAGTCTTTTAAGATTAATTTTATTTTTGAGTGAACATTTTGGCAAACAGTCGCTGTACTTTTTTATTTATTTATTTTTTTGGCAGCACCAAAATCAGTTGACTGAATAGTTGTGAAATTGATCGAGATCGTGTTTTATCGTTAAGTGTTGCGTTTATATGTGAATCTATAATATTTTAAGGTCGACGGGAAAGAGACTGGAGCACAACACGAATAAATAAATTGAGAAAAACACGAAGGTTTTTAGAAACGTTTCTCGCGATATCGTTAATGAATGAAATACACATTCAGTCTTACATCAATATATATATATATATATATATATATATATATATATATATATATATATCCTATGTATTTATGTGTATATATATATATATAAATATATATTTATATATAGATATAATATATAATAAATATATATAATATATAGTGTGTGTGTGAGTTTTGTGTGTTTCGTTACAAATCAACATATTAATACAGTAGTGTCCTAAGACAGTATATTATAAGAATAACTGTTCTTTCTTGGTTCAGAAACATTAACACACTATAAACAATAGGAACCCTAAATCTCTCCTTCAATATATATACATATACATATACACATACACACACACGGACACTGTTCAAAAAAGCGGGAAAACTTCCTAGTTTTTTCGATGCTGTGCATACCCGGAGAAAACGTAGAACAATTTTCTTATGAAGTTTGTGGAAAAGCTGTTATGTAAATATTTTGTTTTTAGCCTTGGATTCCTAGTCTGCATTAAGAATCCATACTTGTAAATTTTAATGCCTTCCTTGCTACTAAGTAATTCATGGTGTTGTTCTAGGTATGCGTTTTTGCACACACAACTAATGGAACTAATGTATATATTGTTTACAAAACCGTTTGATATACATACAAACTCTCTCTCTCTATATATACTATATATATATATATATATGGATATATATATAATTATATATATATATATATATATATATATATATATACGTACATGTATGTATATATATTATATAATGTATATATATATGTACATACACACACACTATATATATATATATAGATATATATATATATATATATATATATATACGTGTATATATATATATATATATATATATATATATATATATATTTATATGTGTATATATATTTATATATATATATATATATATATATATATATATATATATATATATATACATACATTATATGCATATATACACACACACACAATATATATATATATATATATATATATATATATATATATATATATATATATATATATGTGTGTTTTGCGAGCGTCATACGCATGCATATATTAAAGACTTCGGCAAGGCTATACTCATAATACACACACACACATTATATATATTATATATATATGCGCATATATTTGTGTTGTGTTTATATTCGTATTAGTGTCGTTGTCTCAATAAAATGCAGATACTGTAATAAATGCCATTGCATGATTAATGTACTGACAATACATTGCCATAATGATATCAAGTTCTTTCTCAAGGTAAAGTATTTTGGTATCCTAATATTTTGGTAGTTTGTGTATTTTTTTTTTCGGTTTCAAGATTCAAGAGTGTTTCTGCATTATTGTTGTAGTGGGAACAGGACCAAAAATTGATACTGGCATGCTATATGGGACACTCAGTTTACAGGTTTTGGTTACAGGGTGAAAAGCTGCTTGAAATTGTGAAATAAAAAAAAAAGTTGTGTAGCAAGAGCTTCATGGGATATAATATTGACATAGGTTATAACTTTTTAGTACATGGGAATAAGAAGCAATTAAATTAATTTTAGTTCTGTAGGAATTTGTAAATGCTTAATTTAGAAATTTTAGGCGTTACGCGTTCTTACATCAGTACACATATTTTACACAATCGACAAAGCAGTGTTAAGAAGGCATTGCAGTGATGCTTGTTTCACAATACTCGGATTTTACCAAATAATTATTTAGATAAACACGAATATGCTTGTGAAGCTCCCATGCTTACTATTGTCAATGATGCCTTAATTAGTGATTTTATTATCAGCTCCGCATTCGTCTTCGTTTTATGATAAAATTTCGTCTTAGTGATGCACGTAATATCTATGATTTTTCCGGATTTTCCTACGTATTTCTTAAAGAAAACTAGCTAGTTAGAAGTAAGATATTAATACATCTACAATTCCATTTTTTTCTTCAAATTAGAAGGAATTTAACTTTTATTTTTCCTCTATATATGTAGACGAGTGTTTGTACGTAAATACGCAGGCGTATTCAGTGGTTTAGTTTTCCCCTCTGTAAATAGATCGGCGAAAGAAATATATAATTTCTTGTTAGCATTTGAATCTTGGTTCCAGAATCATCTGGAGACTTCATGGCAGTTGCTGCGTCCATTTGGTGCTCATTGTTCTGTCAACATTGCCTGAACACTTCCTTTAAAGCAAAATACTTATAAAGTATCACCTCGATATAGGCAATTTGTATTTTCACAGGTTTATTGTGATTAATTTGGGGCAAATATCTGGAGGTTATTGTCATGTAAGTTGTTTTATATCAAATTCCATTAATGTAATGATTCAAAAAGGTATTTCAGAGTTGATCTCTCAGCCATGTAAACTTGTCTGAAAGCACGCTTCAAACTGAATAATTTGAAGTGGGATTTCTCTTAGCTAACCATAGGACGGCGGATTCACGCCTACAGTTAATTTAAGAAAAGATAACAAGGTTACCGAAGAGAACTCGTAACTGTATTTTTTAGTGAGATCACTGGTAACTGTAAAAATTGGGGAAAAAAGTACACCCCAGAGATATCTCTTGTCTAGTTTTCCTCCTGCCAGAGGATGTCGTGAAGTTGGAACTTCTTCAGAAGTTCACGCGAAGATGCATTGCTTTACTACCTTAATACTATTCTCCTTACATTTTAGTACATTCCTATCTATTTATTGATTTATTTTTTTCTTTTTTAATAAGCGAGATCTCATATTCCTGGGTTTCCCTTTACTTCCTCTTACTTCATAATGAACACCATATTCTGTTGAAGCTTGAATTTCAAATCAGTGGCCCCTTTGGTGGGCTTATTCCATATGAATAGGTTTCATATAATAATAATAATAATAATAATAATAATAATAATAATAATAATAATAATAATAATAATAATAATAATAATCTGAGAATCCTTTATAGAGAAATTAATGATAGCAGGTACCGGTCTTATATGAAGAGTAAGTTCTCTCGTGTGATTTATTTTGCGTGTAGTTTTCGAGTGAGTTTTTGCAAACTTCTGGCCATACATTCGCATCTACTAGCTATCGAAATTGGAATCCAAGTGACCGCATATTTTTCAGTAGCATTATTTCGTACTCAAGATTTATTGAGTAAGTCTGTAGTTAATGAAATGGCGATTGCGTGTTGTGATTAGGAATAGGGCCAAAATACAATACTTACTAAGTAACAGTTAAAGTGTGGTAAATGTTGTAAGTTGGATTAAGTATAGTTTACTCCAGAAGAGAGATACATTTTTTGAAATATAAAGATTTTTAAATAATACGATAATTGCACAGTATTTTTGTAGGTACAGCCTCGTACAATGATGTATATTATTCGTGAAACTTAAATAGGCACAAATTTTAAATGAATAAACTTGGGTTAAATGTTATGATTCCTTTGGCTCCCTTTCCGAATATTCAAGATAGTCAGAAAGC
>NC_061097.1:53503724-53506224 GCF_015104395.2 Macrobrachium nipponense | reverse complement strand
ATCATATATATATATATATATATATATATATATATATATATATATATATATTTTAGAGGATATATGAGTTTGTATATGTGTGTGAAAGATGGATTATCTAATAATTGCTCATTTTCAGTTGGCTATATTCTCCGGTATAATGTGAAGAAAACTTATATAATTGTAATAATTTTCCTCCAAAATGAGTAAGTAAAAGAAAACAAAGCTATTTTTAATGCCACATTAGTACTTTTAACTGATGAAATCGGGATTAACCTCCTTTGGCAGAAAATCTACCACATCCTTGGCCACCTTCAACTCAACTATAAAATATTATATATATTATATATATATATATATATATATATATATATATATATATATATATATATATACATACATACATACATACATACATCATACATACTACATACATACATACATATACATACATACATACATAAGTAATAAATTATATATGTATGTATATGTATGTATGTATGTATGTATGTATGTATGTGTGTAATAGCTTGATCATGAAATATATTTATATGTGAATGACCTGATCACGAAACATATAAAACGTGATGCTGTGTGTATAAATAAAGCTAATGCATTGGTGGAAAATGTTTATTCTTTTTCTCCGTGTCAGTGGCTTTATTTATATTTATGTTTGTGTGCATGTGCGTGTGTATTGTATTTTCTATACACATATGCATACTTATATACTACAATGATTATGGTAAGAAAACTATTAAACCAAGGATAAAAATTTTTTTTTTAAAAGCTTACTTAGATAAATTATCGAATATTTGTCCTATCAAAAATTAAAGATAACATCAGGTATTTGATAATCATAGTATATCACATGTTAGTATGGTGTATGTATAATACCAGATATAATATTGACCAAAGATATACATGCAATCAGATCCGAATATTGTATCCCTTCGATTATTATGACCAAATCACAGCCTTGAATTTGACAAGAGCCATTTTTATGTGGTTTTCCATGAATGTAACTTACCCAGTTGTGAACTTATAAAAAAAACGAGCACAGTGTGAATTATTAGTCATTGAAAGCAAAGTACAAATTCAATCCTGTATTATAACATAGAGTGACTGATTAAGACGACATATTTCGAGATTGTCTTGTTACACTACGGTGCTCAGAATTTAGAATTTTTGCTTACTCGGGGAGTAAGCCTACAAACTACTTTGTTGTTGTTGTTGTTGTTGTTGTTGTTTGGGGGGGGGGGGAAGCCTAATAGGTCTGAAAAAGATGTATCACGTTGAGTTAAAGATACAAGAATTTTAGGATAGGATATTTACTTAATTTATTAGCATGAAAATGTAAAAACACAGAAGAAAATTAATTTCTAATAAAATATAGCGTATTTATTTCAATTTTCGTTGGTGAAAAAAACGCTGTACTTGACAGTAGATTGTAGCACGTGCCCCGAGCAAGCTGGAGTTTGGATCACGTCTTGTTTCAATACATAACTCATACGCATGCTGTATATTTTGCTTGCTTTGCATGTGTGTCCACTCATACGCATATGGACACATATGCGCGCGTACGTACACGCAGACGTTGCATACGA
Source organism: Macrobrachium nipponense (assembly GCF_015104395.2). NCBI lineage: Eukaryota > Metazoa > Arthropoda > Malacostraca > Decapoda > Palaemonidae > Macrobrachium > Macrobrachium nipponense. Next base: position 53,504,641 of record NC_061097.1, on the reverse strand, counting down.
AAACTTACGCTTCTGTTTTTGTGCGTGTGTATGTATGTGTTTATGCATACTCAAAAATAAACATCCAGACAAACAGCGACAGGATATATAGTGGTACTAATTTGTCATGTGATTTCTGTAGTTATTTTAGCTAGGTTCTATTTCAGCTCTACAAATTTTCTCATAAAGAAATAATTGACAAAAGACGTCAAGTTGCATCTCATTCCTTGAAAAGTCCATTATACTGCCATGTGTGATATATCTCCCATGCTTTATCTCCTTTTTTTTTTTTTTTTTTTTTTTTTTTTTTTTTACAGCATGATACACTGTTGTTTATCACTGACGTATTGTTTGTATTTGTCTCACAAAGGGCACCAAACATGTGAAGCTGGTTGATGGTGGAGAGGCTGCGGGGGGAATTCCCTTCCCTTCTGGCTTTGGGGTCATGCAGAGCAGGGCATCATGGCTATTAAGTTCAAGCTGTTTTGTGGATTGGAGGTAAGTCGTCCTATGTTGCTATGGATGATGATTATGATGATGATGATTATTATTCTGTTAAATAAAATGGCAGAGTTCGGCGAATTAATCTTATTATCTTTCCTATTTTTTTTCTTACTACTTTCTTTTCTGGCTCAGCGGTACTAAGCGAGTAATAAGAAAAATAGAAAAGATAAAATATAAGAGTAATTCGCTGAACACTGCCATTTTATTCAGCAGAATTTGTTTAAAAGAGGTTCTTCTTCTAAAATATAGATTATTATTGTTATTATTATCCTTTAAAACAACGGCAGTTTCTACGACATTCAATTTATACAGTCATCTCTATTTTTAATAGCTTTCCATCAGTGGGAGCTGGTGCATCAAGTTTCCAAAGGACATGAAACGTTTCTTATACACGCGCGCACACACACACATACACAAATATATATATATATTAT
>NC_061097.1:53491224-53493724 GCF_015104395.2 Macrobrachium nipponense | reverse complement strand
ACAAAGTCGCCCTTGCCTTCATCGCAGTTATTTTTGATTATCCATATTCAGTTAACTAACTCATTCCCATGGCTCATGTTTCTTCGGAGTTGCTGGTGGTTTCACGTAGATAATTTCAAATATTTCTTTTCTCTTTCTCTCCACGAGGAGGTGACATCATCTCCTCCTCATTCTTATCTGGTTCTAGGACATTTGCGTCCCTGGACATTTGCGTCCCTGGACATTTGCGTCCCTGGACATTTGCGTCCCTGGACATTTGCGTCCCGGACATTTGCGTCCCTGGACATTTGCGTCCCTGGACATTTGCGTCCCGGGATATTTGCTTCCCTGGACATTTGTGTCCCTAATAAAATGCCTTTTTCACAAAAAAAAAATAAAATTTATTAACTTTTTCAGTACGCATTTTATTTTCAAGAACGCAAATGTCCAGTACGTAAATGTCTTGCCATCATTCTTTATCTACCCTATTGCCCTATTACTGCTGCCACTTCCACCTCCAGTCGCAATCATAAACTTATCTTTGATGCAACCTTTCCAGTTTCCTGTCTTCTTGTTTGTTTGTCCTTTCTAGTTGCCCACCACCCGTTCGTTTTTTTTTTTTTTTTTTTTTTTTTGTCAGCTTTCGTGAAGGAGTTTTAGAAACGCTCTACAACAGTCTCTCTTCTCTCTCTCTCTCTCTCTCTCTCTCTCGTCTCTCTCTCTCTCTCTAATAAGCACGAACAAACCCCACACGCACACACACACGCACATATATATATATATATATATATATATATATATATATATATATATATATATATATATATATATATATATATGTATATGTATATATATTATAGTATATATATATATAATATATATATATTTGTGTGTACATATAGATATATATTTAAATATTTAAACACACCCTTCGTTCCTTCAGTGGGGGTTGAGGGATCACATGGGTAAGTATTGTCCTCTTTAAATTTTCCCGAAGTAGGTATCACAGAAGTAGGGGATGAAGTATTAGCTCTCTCGGGTAATTCAAACTCATTCTCAAGATGATGAAAGACTCGTGACCCCACAACTCTTAAGAGTGATGATGAGCAGAAAGGAGGAAAGTCATCTGCTTTGACATGCAATGCAACTCGGCATCTTGGACGGGACTTTATAATAAGTCGCTTGAGGACCGAAACGTATTTGTTCGTCTCATTTCCATTTTCATCTCTGGTGATAGAAGTTCACTCTCGACGTGGTTCGGAAGTCACGTAAAGCCGTTGGTCCCGTTACTGAATAATCTACGAATGATCTACGTCTACGGTATCATCTACAAAGCTGTGACCGATATTAAGGGGGAAAAATAATTAAAAAATGCGCCGAATTTTCCTCGGAGCAATCGAGTTTTCTGCACAGCGTACAATAAAGGCTACCGAAAATAGGGCTGTCTTTCGATGGTCTCGGTATAATGCTGTTTGAGTCGTGCCCCGTGAAACTCCCTTGGATAGAATAGAAACTACTGAGGCTAGAGGGCTGTAATTTGATATGTATGTTGACAGGAGAGTGGATGATCAACATACCAATTTGCAGCCCTCTAGCCTCAGTAGTTTTAAAGATTTGAAGTCGGATAGAAAAAAGTGAGGATGGACAGACAAAGCCTGCACAATAATTTTCTTTTCTGAAAACTAACGAGTTAAAAAAAAAAAAAAAAAAAAAAAAAAAAAACAAATTTCTTTGCAGTCGAGTTTTCTGTACAGCGTATAATGCTGTGTGAAAATCTCATCCACGACCCATGTAACTTGCAGCCACAGCCCGGTGGTTGCCTTTGTAGTTGGCACCTATAACGGTGCCAGACGCACGATCATGGCTAACTCTAACCTTAATTAAAATAAAAACTACTGAGGCTAGAGGGCTGTAATTTACTATGTTTGCTATTAGGAGAGTGGGTGATCAACATAACAACTTGCAGCCCTCTAGCCTCAGTAGGTTTTAAGATCTGAGGGCGGACGGACAGACAAATAACCATCTGAATAGTCTTCTTTTACAGTTATCTAGAAAGGTATCTGCTGTGGCTTGGTTGGTGAGTCTGTTTTATTGTAATACTTCAGTATCTAAAACTTATTAGTATAATCACCTAATCACGTTATTACGAATGTTCATTGATTTCACAGTGCCATGCACACATACATAGATACATAAGAGCGTGTGTTCGTCTGTGTGTGTATGTGTGTGTTTGACAGAGAAATGTACTTTCATTTCTGTAAGCAATGTTATTCACATTAGTGTATAAGAAAGACTGATATGGTACTGCCGTTGTGTAATATATGATGTAAGTGTAAAAGTGGGATAGATGGCGCTTTTAATATTTATTCCTGAACACACATAAATATATATCATCATCATCATCATCATCATCAGCCGTTTCTAGTCCACTGCAGGACAAAGGCCTCAGACATATCCTTCCACTCCCTTCTGTTTTTTGGTCTTTCTATGCCAGTCTATAGCCGCAAATTTTCTTAACTCG
>NC_061097.1:53478724-53486224 GCF_015104395.2 Macrobrachium nipponense | reverse complement strand
GCGTACGAGTTTCCTGTTCACCTGAAATAAGTCTCATTTAATTTTGACATTGAAATGATTAATTTAGCCCGTGGTAATTTTTTATTGGCTGTAATTCAGGAATGGATCTGCTTTCCACGCAGAGCTGATAAACTAATCAAGGGCAGATTTCCTTTTGTAAACTGGTGCTTTCATTTGTACAAATGTGTTCTATATTTTACTGTGAAGAAGTACGAATGTCAAACAAAAGTACAGAGGGTAAGTATAAAAGGAAATAAAGAAAAGATTGCCCTAAAATTGCGTTCGAAACACTAGAGCTATCATGCACTGATATTTGATAAACTAGTTTGCATTTGCCAACACATACTAAGTATTGTACGTTGTATTTATATGCTTGTATATTTCTACCAAAACATTTTCTTTAGATTGTAGTAAATAAACTCTCCATAGCTTTAAACATATCAGTCTCTTCCTTGCTCACGTCGAAATAACTTTTGGGTACCTTAAAGGCATGGAAACTAAGTAAACGTTTACTACTGTATTAGTGTAGCATTGTCAAAACACCTTTTGATTACCCAGAACGAAGATTTTTATCTTGATCAGCTGAAGTCAAAGTAGTGTGGTAGCTGGTAGTTGAGACCGCCTTCACCCTTAGATGAGCGTGAATTGATGGGAGGAAGTGTTTCAGCTTCTTGCATTTAGTATTGCATTCCGAGCATGCAACCAATCTTGGATGTCACACATCCAGGAGGAACATAATTTTGGATGTAAATGAATGACTTTAACGGAATTCCCGTGTTTTTTTGGGTATTGTGCTTTTATATTCGAATTTTGTTGTGGTATTCCTTTTTTTATGAGGTCGTTGTATCATTATCCCTTTCTAATGCATTTCAATTCTTTTTTCCTAAAGGGGTGGTGCGACGACAGTTTTAGTAATAACCATAAATCTATCAGTCAATCTTATATTGCTTCATTACATTCTGAAATAAACAGCGAACACTGAGCTCAGGTATTCATCTGCACATACACACGATGAATCATATATATATATAAATAATACTATATATATATATATATATATATATATATATATATATATATCTATATATATGTATATTATCATTATATACTATATATATATATACCTATATATATAACCATACAATATATTATAATATATATATATATATATATAATATATTATATATATATATATATATATATATATTTTATATATAATATATATATATATATATATAGTATATATATATATATATTATAATAATTATATATTTATATATATAGGTCTCAGTTGATATTGATACGCGATCCACACACACACACATTATATATATACACATATTCATACTTTGGCTCTTATTCGAGGCGCGCGTACACACACACAAATATATGTACACAAAGGTAACTATAACTCCGAATCGACTTAATTTACATATTTTCAAAACAATTGTCTAATATGAATATTTCATTCCGCCCTTCTGTATGTTAGTTCTTAGTGGCACGTCACTCTAATATGACTACGGTAAATTTTACCATTAAACATAGGCTTTAGAATATGTCTTGGATACAAAGACGGAAATGGTCAAGATTTCCACGCAATGTAAAATGGATATATTATATTTATGTTATGTGTAATATATATATATATATATATATATATATATATATATATATATATATATATCAAATATATATATATACATACATTTTTGATATCCATGTTGATTTATCATGATTAAACACAAAATAACATTACTTGCACTCATTCATAAACTGTGTGCGTGTGATTTTTTTATGTATAAGCACTAATATCCTTGTGAGTTTGTGAATATTCATTATTGTGTTTATCTAATAGTACTAGCTATGCGTACGCATATGCACACATACATACATACATGTATATATATATAAATTATATATATATTATATATTATATATATATATCTAATATACACACATATGTGTGCGTGTGTATGCTGATATCGTTGAATTCTATGGTTTTTTGGATGTTGATCAACGAAATTTGCATACAAGATAACTGCCCCAAAAGCACACACCTATATATATATTAGACATATATATATATATATAATATAAAAATATATATATATACATAAATCCTTACATATATATCAATATAATAATAATATATATAATATATTATATATACATACTATACTTACATACATATATATATATATATATATATATACATATATATATATATATATATATATATATTACACATACACATACATACTATATACATACATACATACAACATACATACCATACATACATAAACATACATACATACATACATACATACATACATACATATACATATATAGTATAATGTGCTCACCACATTGGCGATTTAATACAATGTTTTTGTCTATGTATAAATGTTACCTGTTGCAAAGCTAGTTTTCATCACCTCAGGCAATTCGAAAATAATATATTTTTATACTTTGATGTTGCCAGCAGTATTTTGATTGTCCATTTTTTTTACCATTTGTTTTGATTGTCTGTTTGGATCATGCTTTACTTTTAAGAAAGTGGTTTCATCATACAAGCGTTCATTTACATGTGCATATAGTATATACAGATATGATATTTATACATATTTGTACCGGTACTTTTCTTTGATATTTCCTCCAACTAATCCTTGCAACTACTATGGCTTGGAAATTATATTCGGTTACCTTAGGGCGAAGTATTCGCGTATCCTGTTTAATTGCACTTATTCCGTGGGTATTTGAGAACAGTTGCTTTTCTTTTTTCTTTTGTATACCTATCTATCTATCTATCCGTATATCTCTCCATGTATTTATAAGTGCATAGATAGATAGATGAATAGATAGATTATGCGTTTTGAAGAGGCTGGTAGCCTCGTGTGTACATCTTCATCATGGTTGTGATTTACTACTGTATTTGCCAAAACCCCTAATACCGTGATTGGAGGATTAGAGGTTATATAAAATTATAATAAATAATATTAAATTATTTATAATAATATATATCATTTATAATAATATATATATATATATTATTATACCTAATATATTTATGAAATCGTATATAACTTTTCATAAAGTATAAAGCTATATATATTATATATATAATTATTGAATGTGTTGTATTTGTTTTAAATATAAAATTATAATAGTAATATATTAAATTAATAATAATTTAATATTCTAGTATTTATAAATTTAGTATCTATATTTATATTTATATATATATATATTAGGTTTATATATAATATATATTATATAATATAATCATATATATAGATTATTTACAATTTAATATTATATACTAATATATAATATAGTGTGGTGCGTGCGTGTGCGTGTTTTCTTGTTACATCAGCGCATGAAAATTACGTCTCCAGTTTTGTTCATTTAGATATTACATTAAGTACAGATCTGCCTGGAGAGTTTCTAAAATAATCTAACCGATATTGGAAACATGTATTAAAAAGATCTAAGAAATGCTATAGTTCAGGTGCTGGGTATGGTTCTGGAGGAAAATTTGAGTATGGAGAATTTTTTTCTTTCCAGAAATGCTTAGTAGATGTGTTAGTAGGCATTTTTGACTTGAGTGGACATCTGCCACCTGGTAGGGATTCCGGTTATGACGTCATCAAAGATGGCGGCCGCTCGACTCTGAAACTTGTCATATCTCTCTTAGTACTGGCCTGGTTTGGATGAAACTTTAACTATTTCCACTTATTAGAACTTGACAAAGTTAAAAGAGGAGGGAAAAGTGATGGAAATTTTTGCAAATACTTAAGAGTGTGAAATTTTATTACAAGTAATGTACTACAATATTCATCATGGGGCTATAAAAATACCTTTACATATCTTGGTAGGGGAATCAACACATCAGAAATGTAGAAGGAAAGCCTTGATAACAAGCTTAAATCATGGAGGTTTTAAGTGTCAGTTACCATGAAGTCATTCGTCACCTTGCACAGTATACTGTTAAGCAGTCTCCTTTTGAAGTTCCAAAGCCAAGTCATTTTAAGAGTGACTCCTTCACAATTGACGTCTTCGACAATTTTTACCACGAGGAAGCTACTTTATCTGGCGTTGGAGGTTCTCCTCATGACATTGTCTGTGTACTCTTCCAAGAAAAACCACTAGAACCACCAGTAAAACCATACTTATCAGAGACTGAGGTCTCACGAGGATTGAAAACAATTCAAGGGCTTCGTCCACGCCAAAAGTTACAGTTTTATTTAAAACCAGCAAAACGTCCAGATCTCCCAACCAATTGCGAAGTTACCTCAGATTTATTTACAATGAATGAGGACGAGTATTAACGTTCAGACACGTTATGGCAGTTTTCAAGAATTGCTCATACCATTCTACATAGTTCTGACATTTCCAGTCCAGAAGAAAATCTTGAACAGCCTTTACCTTCATGGAGTGCATTCATTGCACTTGGCTCCGAAGAAGAGCTACATCAGAAGTACGTTGTATTCTTGCCAGTAATCCCAAATTTATCACTGGGGCCAAAGTCCAGCATCTGCAATGATTTCCTCAAGAGAAGAGCACATTCTGTAACAGGATTGCAACTTCTTATGACCTGATAAAAAAAAAAAACATGAGTGGTTTGTCAGCATTTGTAGGCTTGGAAAACTTAATACCATTTCACTCAGCAGTAGTTTCAGCTCCTTGTTATTGACTTTGATATTTTCATTTTATATATTAAACTGGTCTCTAATGTAACTGAGGGTGTATCTATAACTTTATCTCGACCACATATCAGGAGCTATGGAAGAAAACGCTGCTACCTTCTCTGATACATGAGGTGTGCTTTTGCCATCTGATTGAAGTTTCCGTTTGTATTTCAGTAAATACCCAGATGTACAATTGACGTGACAAATTACAAAGATCAACCTCGCATACTGCACGTAAACAACAACTGCAAGTTTTTTCTTTTTTTATTGCATTAATAAAGTTATCCAAAACTTACAGTAAATCGGCACCAACAACACTTGATACATCTTGCAAGTGACAAGTGCGAGTGAAAACATCATCTTGTAAGTGCAAAGTGGCTTTCAAAGACTCTTCAGCTCTTGGGCTCTCACTTTTTCTATACTTCTGTTCAATTTGCTCATGAGATTTCTGGTTACAGATAATGCATAAATAGTCTAGATAAGAAGTGACACTCGCTTGAGGGCTGTTGTATCAGCAGATTTCCTGAGATTTGAGAATTGCTTGCTTTATCTTCATATTCTATTTTTTCCTGATCATTTTGAATCTTTAAAAGAGACTTCTTTTGACAGTGTTGTTTATATCAGACATTACTTGAATGGTGGGAAAACATTGCAGCCTCATTTGATGTGCATAAACGGTTAGTAACAATGTCATTGCGTATTTTTGCAGGTGCCCTGATTTTTTCTTCTGCCATTTTCAGTACTTTTATTACACATGATATGTGGCATTTCATCTGGTTTGAAGTCTGATGCAACATCCTTCAACACTCTTAAACGGTTTTAGGACAACCATATCTTCGTTTTATTTCAGCAATCCGCGAAAAAACTATATTAATTGGACATAAAAATGTTTAGAATAATACCTTAAAATTAGACGCTTTTAAGTATTTACAAACATTTTCATCACTTTTCACCTCTTCACTTAACTTTGTAAAGTTCTGATTAGTGGAAACAGTTGAAGTTTCATCCAAATCGGGACAGTATTACGAAAGATATGACAAGTTTCACAATCGAACGGCCGCCATCTTTGATGACGTCATAACCGGAAAACCTACCGGATGGCAGATGCCCACCCAAGTCAAAAATACTAAGACTCCTACTAAGCATTTCTGGGGGGGGAAAAAAAAAAAAAAAAAAAAAAAAAAAAAAAAAAAAAAAAAAAAAAAAAAAAAAAAATTCACCACTCAAATTTTTCTGTAAATCGAAGAATAAGAATCGTAAGAGCTGTTAAAGTATCTTTTAAGATATGAATAAGGAGTGTTATTGAAAATAATGGATACTATTATCAGTTCGGAATTATTGTAATTACCGGAAATGCCGATTCACTTTTAAAATTCGTTTATTTAAGCTTTGGAATCGTAATAATGATGATGATGAAGATAAAAGAACGTGCTTTATAAAACTGTACTTCTATTTGTTGCTGGGACTTCAGCTTCAGATAAAGTTTTGCAAAGGCAATAACCATCATTTTATTAATCTTATTGGTTGCTAAGCAAATAGGGAATAAAACTTTTCATCGTAGATACCTGGACAAGTTTCCAAGCATTCATGACAGAAATGATTTTTGAAATTAGCGTTCCTTGTATGATTTTCGAAAATAGCTTTCCTTGTATAATTTTCGAAAATAGCTTTCCTTGTATGATTTTCGTAAATAGCTCTTTGTATGATTTTCATAAATAGCTCTTTGTATGATTTTCAAAAATAGCTCTCCTTGTATGATTTTCGAAAATAGCTTTCCTTGTATAATTTTCGAAAGTGGCTCGCCTTGTATGATTTTTGTCAGTAGCTTTCCTTGTATGATTTTCGTAAATAGCTTTCCTTGTATGATTTTCGTAAATAGCTATCCTTGTATGATTTTCGTAAATAGCTCTCTCTGTATGATTTTCGTAAATAGCTCTCCGTGTATAATTTTCGAAAATAGCTTTCCTTGTATGATTTTCGTAAATAGCTCTTTGTATGATTTTCGAAAATAGCTTCTCTTGCACTTTGTTTTAAATTGCATTTTCGAAATAGCTCTCCTTGTACCGATTTTCGAAAAATTAGCTTTTCCTTGTATGATTTTCAAATTTTAGTCCTTGTATAATTTTCGAAAGTAGCTCTCCTTGTATGATTTTCGTAAGTAGCTTTCCTTGTATGATTTTCGTAAATAGCTTTCCTTGTATGATTTTCGTAAATAGCTGTCCTTGTATGATTTTCGTAAATAGCTCTTTGTATGATTTTCGTAAATAGCGTTCCTAGTATGATTTTCGAGATTAGCTCTCCTTGTATGATTTTCGTAAATAGCTTTCCTTGTATGATTTTCGTAAATAGCTTTCCTTCTTTGATTTTCGTAAATAGCTCTCCTTGTATGATTTTCGTAAATAGCTCTCCTTGTATGATTTTCGTAAATAGCTTTCCTTGTATGATTTTCGTAAATAGCTCTCCTTGTATGATTTACGTAAATAGCTTTCTTTGTATGATTTTCGTAAATACCTCTCCTTGTATGATTTTCGTAGATAGCTCTCCTTGTATGATTTTCGTAAATAGCTCTCCTTGTATGATTTACGTAAATAGCTTTCTTTGCATGATTTTCGTAAATAGCTCTCCTTGTATGATTTTCGAAAATAGCTTTCCTTGTATAATTTTCGAAAATAGCTTTCCTTGCATTTGTGTGACACAAGTTATTTTATCCTGAAGAGTTCCACTGTACAGGTTTCTGCATCGCATTTTGCTCTAATGCAAACTATTTCAACTCTGAGATTTTGTTTATATGTTTATGTTTGTAAACAAAA
>NC_061097.1:53468724-53473724 GCF_015104395.2 Macrobrachium nipponense | reverse complement strand
TCACGGTCTTTTGAGCCCAGACAGAGAGTTATAAACTTTTTCAAATTGACACTTTGCCAACTATCAGTGTAACGAATAGAATAGACGCAGCTCCGAATGTAGCTTCGAATGTACTCAAATAGGATACAATGAAACTTGTAACTGGTAACAAACTTTGGCCGTGCGATGTTAGAAGAGGCCTTATTAGTACGTCCATAATTCTGATGGCGTACTTCTGTCAGCTTCTATTAAGGAGGAATCTTTCCCTTACACATTGCTTAAGAATCATTTATCAGGGCAGATACTTGATATATATATATATATATATATATACCTTTACATATGTATACACATACACACACACACACACACACACACACACACACACACACACACATATATATATATATATATATATATATATATATATGTATGTATGTATGTATGTAATATTTTCACCCTGTGACATTTTCACTAAAGCAGATAGTGCTTGTGTGCGTGTACCTATACATAATGTGGGGTATGCAAATAAACATGAATATATAGGCTACGCATGTAATATGCATACGTAACTAAATATATATATATATATATACATATATATAAAATGTATAATATAATAATATATATATATACACATATATATATCTATATATATATCTATATATATATATATATATATATATATATATATATATATATATATATATACATATATATATATATATATATATATATATATATATATACATACATACACACAACAACACACACACATACACCACACACCCCACACACACACACACACACACACAACCACACACATATATATATATATATATATATATATATATATATATATATATATATATATATATATATATAATGCACACTGATGTACATAAATGTGTGTCTATATTTGATACTGAGCGAATATTTGGACTTCTGTTGCTCAATATCTATAGTTTTGATTTATATTTTGTTTTGGCTGTGAAGTGGACGGAGAGAAATATATTTCTATTAGGATGCGTTTCTGTATATTTGCATTTTCTAGCAGTTTATATTTCCAGTAGTTTATATTTCCAGTCTCTTTTGTAAAATTTGGACTTGTCTTTTACCTTGATTTTAGACTATAGTTTTCTCGATATTTTTCTTTTTATTTGTTTAGCAATAATTGACTATAGCTACTAGTAAGTAAATAAACCTGAGTTCCCGTAGATATACATCGTTATATTTCTGTACAAGATTGTTTTAACACGCTTCCCGAAGTTATTCATCGCTACATGATGCATACAGCATTGCATTTAGAGCAAAATCAAAAATTTTTCCAAAGCCGGTGGGATTGTTCATGCCCTATGTGATGTACATTATATTAATTACCTGACAATTCTTTTTCAGGGTTTTAACAGGTTTAAAATAATTTTAGGGCTGGCTATAACGGCAATAGTTTCATTCTTGGGCAGTTTGTTTACCTCCTATGTCAAGTATTCAGAAACTTCATTAGATATTATTATCATATGATATTTTTACTTGTAGTTCTTACGATAGTGCTGTTTTGCTAGCCATTAAAATTGTATGGAAAAATATCCCTATTACTGTTGTTAATATATTTACTGAAAATAACCATGCTTACTATGATTACAATGCTTATATTATCACAATGCTTATTATGATTACAATGCTTATATTATCACAATGCTTAACAATGCTTCTTATGATTACAATGGTTCTTATGCTTATTATGATTACAATGCTTAACAATGTTTATTATGATTACAATGGTTCTAATGCTTATTATGATTACAATGCTTATTATGGTTACAGTGGTGCTAATGCTTATAATGATTACAATGCTTAACAATGCTCATTATGATTACAATGGTTCCAATGCTAATAATGATTGCAATGCTTAATGCTTATTATGATTACAATGCTTAACAATGCTTATTATGACCGTAATGGTTCCAATGGAATTTTGGATTTTATAATATGTCGTTTGAAATAAATATATTTGCTGAAAATAACAATGAATAAGTTGATGATGACAATCACGCTTATTATGATTAAAATGGTTCCAATGTTGTTTGAAATAATGATAATATTGGGGAAGGAGGAAACTTAACAAAAACTTTGATAGTGTCCGACGTTTTATATTATGAAAGGTGGATAGAGATAGATCTTTGGTTCATGAAGAATTATGAAAAATAGATAGAGATAGATCTTTGGTACATGAAACAAAATTATGAAAGGTGGATAGAGGTAGATCTTTGGTAATGAAAAAATTATGGAAAATTGAGATAGATCTTTGGTACATAAAATATTATGAAAGGTGGATAGAGATAGGTCTTTGGTGATTGAAAAAATTATGAAAAGTGGATAGAGATAGATCTTTGGTACATAGATTATGAAAAGTAGATAGAGATTGATCTTTAATACATAAAAAGATTATGAATGGTGGATAGAGACAGATCTATGGTATATAAAAATTTATGAAAGGTGGATAAAGATATCTTTGGTACATAAAAAATTTATGAGAAGTAGATAGAGGTATATCTTTAGTACATAAAGAAATTATGAAAGTTGGATAGAGATAGATCTTTGGTACATAAAAAATATGAAAAGTAGATAGGATAGATCTTTGGTACATAAAATAATTATGATTGGTGGATAGAGATAGATCTTTGGTACACAGAAAATTATGAAAGGTGGATAGAGACAGATCTTTGGTACATAAAAAAGTTATGAAAAGTGGATAGAGATAGAACTAGGAACATAAAAAAATTATGATAGGTGGATAGAGATAGATCTTTGGCACGTGAAAAAAACTTATGAAAAGTGGATAGAGATAGATCTTTGGCACATAAAAAATTATGAAATTGGATTGAGATAGATCTTTGGTACATAAAAAAACTTATGAAAAGTAGATAGAGACGGATCTTTGGTACGTAAACGCATAAATCCTCAGCTCTATTCTAAGAACGACGATTTAGTCAAAGCGCGAAGACAAATCTCGCCAAGGGGAGAAAAAATTTCGCGCGTCAACTCCGAGAGCCGGAGAGATATAGCAAGATAAACGGCATTATATAAACGCTCGCGTCCGCCCGCATGTCGAGGAGCCTTAATAAATGTACCAATTTGGCAGCCATGGAATCTAATCTCTCCCCCCACCCCCCAAAAGAAAATACCTCCAGACGGCATAAATTTCCTCGGCGCTAGAGATCAAGAATGTGGGAAGCGGTTGCCGTCGTCGGGGGCCACTCGTCATCCCCAGCGACATCGGAATAAATCTGCCATATGTATATATAAAGAGAGAGAGAGAGGCGAGATGCTAACACCGAAGTTGGTGCGGAAGTCGTCGGGAATGCTTGCTTGATGCTTGATGGCCAGGCAGCAAAAAACTCGCGCTGCTGCAACGGTAGCAAGCGCAAAGCCTTGTTAATATATGCTGCTGCTGTTGCTCCGTCTGCAACGTCAAACCAAAGAAAATGGCTACCCGCGGGTCCCATAGCCGGCCCGAGTGGCGGGAGGGAGGGAGGGGAAAACACTCCTCACGCACTGACGTACGCACGTCGTCATATGACACACGCACGCACGCACGCACTCGCTCTCTCTCACTCACTCAGGCCGTGGTCTGCCTGGCTCCCAAGAGCATTCGGCCCGTTGTTGAGGAAAACGCCGAAGATATTTTCATTAATGTGCAAATACATTTTCATGAATTCGGTTTGGGCATTGCCTTTTAATGAACCTGCCTTAGAACTGATCGATTTGGTCAGCTCTCGAAATACAGCCGCCGCCGCGCCATTTGGCCGTCGTAAATTTTGAGGGGGTGGGGGGGGCAGGTAGGGGTTGGGGGCTAAGGTGGTGCTGGGTGCGTTTCCTTCCACGAAATGCGTTCGAGTAGACGAACGGACGAACGAACTCCCGTTATTGTTGTCGCGGGCTTCAAAACGGGGTTGTTAATTCACTTGATGCATTTACGAAATATACAAAAGGTAAACGGGAAACGACCACGTATATATGTATACGTTTGCGATCAGGGGTGGCGAAGATGGTCCTCTTATCATCGCTCTGAGGTATGGGGTCCGCTGCGCCAGCAATACGTGATCTTATTATTATTATGGTTGCCACCGGACGAATGGAATCTATAACATTTATTGACACCTCAATAGACATTCCCTCGCCGAGGAGATGGCCAAAGTGGCCCGCTCCCTCCCTTCAATTTCCTGATCGACAGACGGGTCATTTCTAAATTCGGGTCTACAAAACTCCAGTCCAGCATTGCCAACCAATAACACGGGATGCTGTTGTCATATACTTCATTACGACGTGTTCCTACTTTATATACTGGTATTGGGTCTCTTATGGTGTGTCAGAATTATACACACACACACTCATACATACATACATGCATATATATATATATATATATATATATATATATATATATATATATATATATATATATATATATATATATATATATTTATATATAGATGGAATGTCTGAATTACACACCACACACACACACACACATATATATATATTATATATATATATATAAATATATATATATATATTGTGTATATAAAATATGTATACATATATATTGTATATATAAATTATGTATGCATATAATATATGTATATATATTATCAGAAGACGATGGAAAGTTTGTAATCTATCAAATATGTCATGTATGCGTCAAATACGCCACGTACGGTATGTATATTACTTGATTGTGCAATACATTATGCTGTGCGTTACTGCCCTAATGATATTCTCCTTGCTTTTTTAATGTTTTTATCTATTAAATTAATTAATACATTTTTATAAAAAATAATGAGAGCTCATCTTGCTTTATTTTCCTTTTCTTTCTTTTGCTTCTTAAAAACCGCCATATTCTTTGGAAGCTTGAATCTCAAGTCAGTGGCCCCTGAATTGAGATAATAATAATAATAATAATAATAATAATAATAATAATACATTTCTAAATGGTAGGAAATGTTGGTAACAAAATTGGG
>NC_061097.1:53446224-53463724 GCF_015104395.2 Macrobrachium nipponense | reverse complement strand
TGAGCAGAAGACAGTATGAAAATTATAACCTGGGAAAACAGGCTGGCATGATCTCTCTTTCTCAGAGGCGATTCTATATGGTAAGCTGTATTTCACATGTTAATGTGCAGTTTGTAATAAGTACAAATTAATGCATATTGCTGATCTTTTGAAATGCATAACAAATCTAACTTTGCAGCAAAAATTATGAGCACTGATTAGTGTACAGCAAAATCCTAATTTTTTATAATTTCAGAGCAAAAATAACACTCTTGGTTGTCTCCTACTGAGACAAGATAAACTAGAGGAGAGTTGTTAAAAAGAATGTGATCCATTGTTACAAAGGCTTTGCAATTATCTGAATATAGAATTTTATGAAGTAGATTGCATATTTCTTTTATATCTTGCCTAGGTAACCTTTCATGCATCGCATAGCGTTTGTTCTGATTTCTCACCAACGGGATATTCAATGAACATTTAATATGAAAAATCACTTGCTTCAGATACACTGGAGTCACAGACGTTTAAAATTTTTTTGGAAGTATTATCTACTGTTTAAAAGGAATTCAGTACTAAAACTAACTCATCCCAGCTGTGTAAAATAAAGAATTCTGGAATTCATGGGTATGGTTTAGAGTAGTAGTTGTAATATATATCGTAAGTGAGGCAAATTTCTTTCCATATTGGAATTCAAGCAAACCAGTAGTTCAATGATAACTATCTCGTCCTTTTGTTTTTATTTTGGATTATGAGAGGCAAGTGAGTATATATGTATGAATACTATGTAAATGTCCAATCCGGTGCCTTTAAAGTCTTGCATGTTAATAGTAGTAGTAGTTGTTCAGTGTATTATTCCCCAATTAAAGGAATTAATGCTCCTTAACTTCCGGTTAAGTTTCCGAAAGCTTTCGGGTTTCTTCCAGTTGTCAAATCCGTCTATCAGTTTAGTAGATGCTACCTAAAGTGTAACATGTTCTGATAGTAGTTGTAATGTCATTAACAAATCTGATAGATAGTGAAGCTCTGTTTTTAAATCTCCAAGTGATTGAATGTCTTAGTAATTGTTTTGTGAAGGTTCTCAACAAGGTGAAACGTGCATTTTGATTCGTTTTTCTCCTTCCGTGATATCCACTTGACTCTGCATTCATTACTCGAGCTTTCTGCATTCCATTCACCCTTTGCATTCATTACTCGAGCTTTCTGCATTCCATTCACCCTTATAACCTAGTCTTGTTTGCAATCACTCTCGACCCAATCCTTCTGCAAACACTTTGGCTCATTCATTAGTTTCTGCAAAGCGTTTCCACTATCCCCAATAAGTGTATCATTGTAAAGCCTCAACCACTAGTCACTCTATTCATGACCTGCATCTGCTCACCTTTCTGTGATTTGTGCTGTACTACATCTACAACAATATTAAGTACCCTTGTACCTCCCCCATTCTTAAACATAACAAACACAATTACTTAGGCCAGGCTTTACATCTATCAAAATATTTTTAATTACTTCTAGAAGTTTTCTTCTCTACCACACCTTGGTTGGTTGATTCCTTTACTGCAATTGCAACTGAGATTCTTATTTTTCTAATGTGATGTCTAATGTTTGAAGTCTGTGGCGCCTTGCAGAGTTGTGACTGTAGACAACCCATCAGATTCTACAAGCCACTAATCTTAGCAAAACAGAATAAAATCTTAAATATTATTTATAATATAGGGATCAGATACCCAAAGGAACTTTTCAAGTCTTCTCACATGGAGAATATGCTGGTGGATATAAGAGAGATTCTTCCAGAACTTCACTTCCAGATTGTGGTGGCTCAAGTTGGTGAGGCTTCCTTGATCTTTAACTGCTACTGAAGTGAGGCCTAAGGCACATTTTACATATTATGGTCCTCATCCTCAAATACCACCACCCTTTTCTGTGAGCAAAAGATGTTTAAAGAAAATGAATATACTGGCTTGTTTAGTTTAAGCCAATGTTGAGGCAACGTAGGTCCTCACCCAAAGGAGTCTTGTAGGTGTGGTAATTTGTTAATTGGATTAAGCCTGTTATTGACCTCTGGACTCGAAATGATCAACCAAGATGCAAATTTCAACAACAAATAGTAATTTAAAGTACTTATATTAGAACATTAACCAGTTTCTCTATGGTAAGTAATATTAAAGGTAATATTAAAAATTATCAACTAAAGGAAAGAGGTCCTATTAATTTTCCACAAAGTCTGAGAGTAAAGAGTCCTTGTTTACTGAGGATTCTCAGGTCTGATTTGGGTAGTGAGGTGTTATTTATAGGTATTGAGCACAGGTGACCTTAATTTCGCCTGGTGTCACTTTTCTCCCATACAATTATACGATGTCTTAATTATTTTAAAAGAAATTTTGAGCTGTGGCAAGACAAATGTAGCTTATTCGATTCCAGGACTCTGCAGCAGTCTTTTAAAAATGTTTTACCTAGCTCACTTTTGTCTTATGGATTTTAGAAAGGAAGATTTCATTAAATCCTTGTAGAATTGGCACTATCTTCTGCATAGTATGACAGTAAATGAGTATAAGAGGCAACAATATAACAAAAGGCAAGCAAGAGTATGTCATTATATGCCAGACAGAGTTGACCCCCTTTGCCTTATAGAGAGTTTGCAAGCTATCAGGATGAGTCCTAGCAAATCCCATGGGAATCTGTATGGTCGTACCCGGAAAATACAAAAAAGAAGTTGGAAATTTTAAAATTAGGTCTCCCTTGGGTGCCAAATAAAGTAGTGCCAAGGAGATAGGAAACTGCTCTATGTAGTCAGAGGATTGGCTGTGTTTGACCCAAGGATTTCTGACGGTTAGGTAATCGCAAAAATTCTGAGTGTTTGGTCCCCTGATCGGTAGCTACTGTTACTTTAGCGTCGTAATCTTTAGAACTGGAGAAAGATGACTTCTTTCCTATGCTCGTAGTAGAGATAAATTTCAACTGCAGTGTTATATTCAGATTTGTAGAGGGAGGTGGACTCCTTCACAAAATGTAGTAATAGTAGAAGATTTTAAGTAACTTTTAATCATCTTAAGAAAGTTTGTTTTTTATAGCTTGATGGTAAAATTAACTATTACTCTAGTTTTATATATTGCATGATGTTTGTTACTTTATGCATATACATTATGATTGAGTGTATGAAACGGATCATAAACGCTTAACTTTATTGTAAAGTTGATTTTTTCACTGTTCGTGACTTGTTGTTATGGCAGCATAGAGTGTATTTGGACCCAAATCAACTGCACACAGTCAACCCAACTATGATATATATATATATATATATAATATATATTATATATATATATATATATATATATATATATATATATATATGACTACTTAAGGCATCGCAGGCTTAAACGAAAGATCGTCTATATCTATATCTACATCTATATCTATATATATATATATATATATATATATATATATATATATATATGTCTATATATATATATATATAGATAGATAGATATAGATATAGATGTAGATATAGATATAGACGATCTTTCGTTTAAGCCTGCGATGCCTTAAGTAGTCATAGAGCTGGAGGAAGGTTTTATGCCTTCCTCCAGCCTTATGATAAATAATAATAATAATAATGATATGTATGTGTGTGATGTATAAACAATAGAGAATATTCCATGAATCAAGGACGCCGATTAGCGCAGTCATAAAATGAATGAAAGCGGTAAAACACTGTTAGGAAAAACGGCATTAAAATCGTTGTTGTTGCTGAAGATAGTCATATTTAGTATGGTTTATGGAACTGGAAGATGTTCAAATGGAATTTGCGGGTATGTGATGAAGGGAATTGTAGATGGAAACGACGATGGACCTTGATTAGCGTTGATCAGTAAGAAAAGTGTTGAGAGAGAGAATATTGATGAACCAGATTGACTGGATCAATTTATGATTATTTATGACCGAAGGAGACTAAGAATGGTGGCGATATGCGTCAGAATGTTGGCCATATGCGTAAGAATGATGGCGATGCGTAAGAATGATGACGTTTTCCGTAAGAATGGTGTCGATGTGCGTCTTGGGTACTGTATAAAGGCAAGTTGGCAATCAGTAAAAGGATGCCCTTCATTGTTATTGGTGCTTATTGCAATTCTTAATGATCCTTGATGTACCAACGCTTAGAAAACTTACCAATAGATTGATAAGCATTTGCAATATCTACTATGACCTCTTAACTCCTCTATTTCTCTAATATTTTGGATATTCTTTTCGCCACAACGTTTAAGACTCGAAGGAGTGGGTTAGGTTGACCTTACTGGGGTATCGGGTTGGGGTTTGCATAATGTTCATATGTTCAGTAGATGAAAGCTATTCACATGGAAGAAGACCACCACAGGGACCACTGACTTGAAATTCAACCTTACAAATAATACGGTGTTCCTTAGGAAGAAGTGAGTATAAGTAAAGGGAAATACAGAAAGAAGAGATCCCACATAATCTAAAAGAAAGAAAGAATTAATAAATAGATAAATAGGTGAAAACATATCGATTCTGTCAAGAGATATTTTGTAATAGTGTTCTAATTCGTTATGGTTCATGGGAAGCTTCGCTTGAACTTTCTTAGTTTACGCATTCACCAAATTCTTGATGGGGTCTTAGGCCAGGACTGAAACTGCGTAAATATCATGCGTATGAAAATGGAAATATGGAGGCAATAGCATGAATTCAATATAATATCTTCATGCTTCAAAACGATGCGTAAACTTAACAAGCCATAACTTATAAGACATTCTTTATCAATAGTCACCGTGGCTTATTAAGCCCTTTAGGACTGTCTGACATTAATGATCACGTGAGGCATCACCAATCTTATGAATTTATTACAGCACAATATTTTCATATCTTGCGAATTTAATCTGTACAACTTGTGATCAAAGAAAGTCGAATGAGGTTAGGTACTGTAAACAACAATGATTTTAGACAATAAAAAGACTTACTTGAATTTATGCAGTGAATTTATTAGTTATTACAACTAAAAGTACAGTATTTAATTCATACACTAACTGTAATAGTTTTTACAAATAATAGTACAGCGTATACAGAATTATGTAGAAAACATCCTTATATAGAATATATGAAGTAATAATAATAATAATAATAATAATAATAATAATAATAATAATAATAAAAATAAATAATAATAATAATAATAATAATAAATAATAATAATAATAATAATAGTAGCAATGAAACTGTACTAAAATACACAACAGTATAATTAGAGGAAATAAAAAAAAATGTCGAGGGAGCAAAAGATGGGGGAGAGTTACCAGTTAAGTATTTTGGGTAGGAAAAATTGTAAATAATCGAAAAAAAAAAATTCAACCGAATTGGTATTCAGTATTATCCTCATGGCATAAGAATATTTAGGAGAGCTGGCAACTGTGGTGTTGCTGCATATGAGACAAACCCACAATGAACTTTTAATTTACAAGTTAAACGAGTTCACATCAAAAAGGAGATAAAAAAGTACAGTGCCATAAATACATGAGCCAGTAACATTCACGGGGAGTATTGCATTTCAGTATTACATACAGCATATTTACTTGACCATTTTATGCCTTGTTCAGATGGTGCTACGAACAGAACACATTCGATTCTTAACAAGGAGAGTTTCAGTGAATACATGAGAATTTAAAATAAGTTTCTGATATTTCTAGTGAGTAATATGGATAGTGTAAGCTGTAGACATAAGCTTTACTGATATACGCCTAGCATTGCATTTGCTTAGTTATTCGAACGGATTCTACAATATAACAGTATCTTGGATCTATGAAAAGGCGTGTTAGTTGGAAAGATTTTAAGTCATATATCAAAGTTTATTAATGGGAAAGATTTAAGATTTTAAGTGATATATCAAAGCATATTAGTAGGAAAGATTTTAAGTGATATATCAAAGCATATTAGTGGGAAAGATTTTAAGTGATATATCAAAGCATATTAGTGGGAAAGATTTTAAGTGATATATCAAAGCATATTAGTAGGAAAGATTTTAAGTGATATATCAAAGCATATTAGTGGGAAAGATTTTGAGTGATATATCAAAACATATCAGTGGGAAAGATTTTATGTGATAAAGCATATTAGTGAAAAAGATTTTGAGTGATATATCAAAGCATATTAGTGATAAAGATTTTAAGTGATATATAAAAAAATATTAGTGGGGAAGATTTCAATTGATATATCTAAGCATATTAGAGATAAAGATTTTAAGTGATATATCAAAAAATATTAGTGGGGAAGATTTCAAGTGATATATCAAAGCATATTAGTTTGAAAGATTTCAAGTGATATATCTAAGCTTATTAGTGGGAAAGATTTAAGATTTTATGTGATATATCAAAGCATATTTGTGGGAAAGATTTTAAGTGATATATCAAAGCATATTTGTGGGAAAGATTTTAAGTGATATATCAAAGCATATTAGTGGGAAAAGCATATTCAGTTGGTCCTCAGCTTATTGCAAGGGCTTGGTCCCAGGAACCTTTACATGTCAAGAACTTTGCAGATTCAGATTCAGATTAAAAGGGAAAAAATGATGTTGATTAACAGAGCTGTAAGCTGTTTGCACGTTTACTCGTATACATGAACTAAGACATTCCGTTGGCAGTACATATATAAATTATCTCTAGATTATTATTATTATAATAATAAATAAATTATAATATGTGATATAACAGTAATAATAATAATAATAATAATAATAATAATAATAATAATAATAATAATAATTAATTATTATTATTATTATTATTATTATTATTATTATTATTATTATATTATTATTATTATTATTATTATTATTATTATTATTATTATTATTATTATTATTATTATTATTATTATTATTATTATTATTATTATTATTATTATTATTTTTCAGAATATGAATCCTATTCATAGGGAACAAGCCCACCATAGGAGCCACTGACTTAGAATTTTAACTTCCAAAGAAAAGGTGTTCATCAGGAAATGCATAAGTATGCTTGGCGCAAGCACAGAGTAGGTACGTGATATTTCCTGCCTTACGAGCCGGAGGAAGCAGTCTTCTCCCCCTGGGTCGTTGAAAAATGCTGTGTGGCCTTATCTCAGAGCTTGCTGAATACAAATTCAGGTCTCCATGGGTAGCGGGTTGAAAGCTATTCTCTCGTTGAATTGCTAGTTACATTTACCCTTCTATATACTATGTATATATATTTATATTTTTTAAATCACGGTGGATGCACGCGACTTCATTGAATAAGCGAATACCACAGGAAAATGATAGGCAGAAATCCAAGCGCTTTCGACTTTCCTAAGACATTGTCAGAGTAGTAAAGACGAAAGCGCTTGGATTTCTGCCTTCCATTTTCCTGTGGTATTCACTATTATATATATATATATATATATATATATATATATATATATATATATATATATATATATATATATATATATATACACACGTGGTTATGTGTGTACACGTACGTTTAAGTATGTTGTACAGAAGCTAATCTGTTGCCTCAAGTTATTTTTTAACAGCAGACTCCCTATAGCTCGGAATCTGGAGGCTGGTACTTGTAACTGTTCGGAATCTGGAGGCTGGTACTTGTCACTGTTCGGAACCTCTGGGAGGCTGGCTACTTGTCACTGTTCGCGGAATCTGGAGGCTGCACTTGTCACTGTCGGAATCTGGAGACGGCTATACTTGGTCACTGTTCGGAATCTGGAGGCTGGTACTTGGTTCCACTGTTCGGGAATCCTGGAGGCTGGTACTTGTCACTGTTCGGAATCTGGTAGCCTGCTTACTTGGTCAACTGTTCGAATCTGGAGGCTGGTACTTGTCCTGTTCGGTAATCTGGAGGCTGCCTACTTGTCACTGTTCGGAATCTGGAGGCTGGTACTTGTCACTGTTCGGAATCTGGAGGCTGGTACTTGTCACTGTTCGGAATCTGGAGGCTGCTACTTGTCACTGTTCGGAATCTGGAGGCTGGTACTTGTCACTGTTCGGAATCTGGAGGCTGCTACTTGTCACTGTTCGGAATCTGGAGCTGGTAACTTGTCACTGTTCGGATCTGGAGCTGGTACTTGTTCACTGTTCGGAATCTGGAGGCTGGTACTTTCCTGGTCCGGATCTGTGGTGCTCCTACTGTCACTGTTCGAATCTGGAGGCTGATACATGTCCGTTCGATCTGGAGGCTGGTACTCCACTGTTCGGAATCTTGAGGCTGTACTTGTCACTGTTCGGATCTGGAGGCTGTACTTGTCACTGTTCGGATCCGGGAAGGACTGCGTACTTGTTACTGTTCGGAATCTGGAGGCTGCTACTTGTCACTGTTCGGAATCTGGAGGCTGCTACTTGTTACTGTTCGGAATACGGAGGCTGGCTACTTGTCAACTGTTCCGGAATTGGAGGGCTCGTACTTGTCACTTGTTCGGAATATGGAGGCTGTAATTGGCACTGGACGGAATCTGGAGGCTTGGCTCTTGTCCATCTGTTCGGAATCTGGAAGCTTGGTAATTGGTCAATGTTAGGAATCTGGGAGGCTGCTAATTGTCACTGTTCGGAATCTGGAGGCTGGCACGGTACTTGTCACTGTTTCGGAATCCTGGAGCTGGTTACTTTGTCACCGTGGTTCGGAATCTGGAGGCTTGGTACTTGTCACTGGTTCCGGGAATCTGGTGGGGACTGACTTACTTGGTCCACTGTTCGGAATCTGCGGAGGCATGCTAACTTGGTCACTTTCGGAATCTGGACGGGCTAGCTACTGGGTCACTGTTGGAATGGAAGTTGGTACTGTGACATGTTCGGACAATCTGGAGGCTGGTTACTTGTCACTGTTCGGAATACTGGGAGGCTCGGTACTTGTCACTGTTGCGGAATCTGGAGGATGCTACTTGGTCACTGGATTCGGGAAATCTGGAGGATGGATACTTGTCACTGTTCGGAATCTGGAGGACGGTACTTGTCACGCGGTTCGGAATTCTGGAGGCTGGTACTTGTCACTGTTCGGATCTGGAGGATGGTAACTTGTCACTGTTCGGAATATGGGGACTGGTTAGTTGTCACTGTTCGGAATCTGAGGAGGCTTGCTTACTGGTCACTGTTCGGAATTCTGGAGGCAATGTACTTGTCAATTCACTGTTCAGAAATCTGGGGGCTGCTATGTCATGTTCGTAATGGAGGCTGCTACTTGTCACTGTTCGGAAATTCTGGGGCTGCTACGGTCCACGGTTCGGAATACTGGGGCTGCGATGTCCTGTTCGGAATCTGGAGCTGGTACTTGTTCACTGTTTCGGAATCTGGAGGCTGGTAATTGTCAGTTTCGGAAATCTTGAGGCTGGATTGTCACTGTTCGGAATCTGGGGAGGCGGACTTGTACTTGGTTCGGATCGGGGGATTGTTACTGGTACTTGGTCATGTGGAATTCTTGGAGGCTGCTACTGTCACTGTTCGGAATCTGGATGGCATGTACTGGTCACTGTTCGGAAATCTGGGGGCTGCTACTTGGTTTTCACTTGTCCGTTGGAAGGGCTGTTACTTGGTCACTGTCGGGGATCTGGGGGCTGCTACTTGTCACTGTTCGGAATCTGGGGGCTGCTACTGGTCACGGTTCGGAATCTGGGGGCTGCTACTGGTCACGGTTCGGAATCTGGGGGCTACTACTGGTCACTGTTCGGAATCTGGGGCTGCTACTTGGTACGGTTGAAAATCTTTGGGGGCTAACTACTGGCACGTTCGGAAATCTGGGGCTGCTACTTGTCACTGTTCGGAATCTGGGGGGCTGCTACTTGTTACTGTTTGGAATCTGGAGGCTGCTACTTGTTACTGTTTGGAATCTGGAGGCTGCTACTTGTTACTGTTTGGAATCTGGAGGCTACTGCTTCTTACTGCATCGAATCTGGAGGCTGCTGCTTGTTACTGCTTGGAATCTGGAGGCTGCTGCTTGTTACTGCTTGGAATCTTACTGCATCGAATCTGGAGGCTGCTGCTTGTTACTGCTTGGAATCTTACTGCATCGAATGTGGTGGCTGCTGCTTGTTACTGCTCGTAATCTGGAGGCTGCTTCTTGTTACTGCTCGGAATCTGGAGGCTACTGCTTCTTACTGCTCGTAATCTGGAGGCTGCTTCTTCTTACTGCTCGGAATCTGGAGGCTGCTGCTTCTTACTGCTCGTAATCTGGAGGCTGCTTCTTGTTACTGCTCGAATCTGGAGGCTGCTCTTCTTACTGCTCGGAATCTGGAGGCTACTGCTTGTTACTGCTCGTAATCTGGAAGCTGCTTCTTGTTACTGCTCGTAATCTGGAGGCTGCTTCTTGTTACTGCTCGGAATCTTACTGCATCGAATCTGGAGCCTGCTGCTTGTTACTGCTCGGAATCTTACTGCATCGAATCTGGAGGCTGCTGCTTGTTACTGCTCGTAATCTGGAGGCTGCTTCTTCTTACTGCTCGGAATCTGGAGGCCACTGCTTCTTACTGCTCGTAATCTGGAGGCTGCTGCTTCTTACTGCTCGTAATCTGGAGGCTGCTTTCTCTTACTGAATAGGAATCTGGAGGCTGCTGCTGTTACGCTCCGTAATGTCCCGGAGCGCTGCCTTCTTCTTACTGCTCGAATCTGGAGGCCTACTGCTTCTTACTGCTCGTAACGAGCGCTCTTCTATTTATGCTCGGAATCTGGAGGCTGCTTCTTCTTACTGCTCGGAATCTGAGGCCACTGCTTCTTACTGCTCTTAATCTGGAGCTCTGCTGCTTACTGCTCGGAATCTGGAGGCTGCTGCTTGTTACTGCTAATCTGGAGGCTGCTTCTCTTCTTGCCTCTAATCTGAGCTGCTTGCTTTCTTACTGCGTCGATCTGGAGCTGCCTGCTTGTTTACTGCTTCTAATTCTGAGCTGCTACTTTACTGCTCGAATCTGGAGGTACTGCCTTGGTACTGCTCGTAATCTGGAGGCTGGCTGCTTTTACTGTGTAATCTGGAGGCTGCTTCTCTACGGCTCGTAATCATGGAGCTGCTTCTGTCTTACTGCTCGGAATCTGAGGCTTACTGCTTTCTTTACTGCTCTAATCTGGAGGCTGCTTCTTCTTACTGCTCTAATCTGGAGGCTCTTCTTTCTACTTGCTCGATTGGAGGCTACTGCTTCTTTACTGCTCGGAACTGAGGCTACTGCTTCTTACTGCTCGGAATCTGAGGCTACTCTCTTACTGCTCAGTAACTGAGGCGGCTGCTCTTCTGCTCGTAATCTGGAGCTGCTTCTTCTTACTTCTCGGAATCTGGAGGCTACTGCTTAATGCTCGTAATCTGGAGGCTGGCTTCTTCTACTGCTCGGTAATCTGGAGGCTTACTGTTCTTACTGCTCGTAATCTGGAGGGCGGCCTTCTTGCTTACTGCTGTTAATCTGGAGGGATGCTTCTTCCTTACTGCTCGGAATCTGGAGGGCTACTGCTTCTTACTTGCCTTCGGAATCTGGGAGGCTACTGCTGGATTAACTGCTCGGAATCCGGAGGCTACTTGCCTTCTTACTGCTCGTAATCTGGAGGCGGCTGCTTCTTATGACTCATAATCTGGAGGTGCTTCTTCTTACTGTTCGGAATCTGGAGGCTACTGCTTCTTACTGTCTAATCTGGAGGCTGCTGGCTACTTCGCTCGAATCGGAGGCTGCTTTGCTCTTACTTGCTCCGTAATCTGGAGCTGCTCTGTACTGCTCGTAATCTGGAGCTGCTGGCTGTACTGCTTCAGAAAAACTGGAGCTTTATGCAATCTATGCTTTCGTAATCTGGAGCTGCTCTCATACTTGCTCGGATCTGAGGCTGGGGCTCTTCTTTTACTGCTCGACTGAGCTACTGCTCTACTGCTTCTTCTTACTGCTCGGGATCGTAGGATACTGCTCTACGGCTCGGATAATCTGAGCTACGCTTCTACTGATCGGAATCTGGAGGCTTACTGGTCTACTGCTCGGAATCTGGAAGCTACTGCTCTACTGCTCGTTATCGGAGGCTGCTTATTCTACTGCTCGGTAATCTGGAGCTGGCTCCTTACTGTCGGAATCTCGAGCTCTGCTTCTTCTTACTGAATAGGAATCTGGAGGCTGCTGCTTCTTACTGCTCGGAATCTGGAGGCTACTTCTACTTACTGCGTGGAATCTGGAGGCTGCTTCTACTTACTGCGCGGAATCTGGAGGCTGTTGCTTCTTACCGCGCAGAATCTGGAGGCTGCTTCTACTTACTGCGCGGAATCTGGAGGCTGCTGCTTCTTACTGCGCGGAATCTGGAGGCAGCTTCTTCTCACTGCGTGGAATCTGGAGGAGGCTGCTGCTTACTGCGCGGAATCTGGAGGCTGCTTTTTCTTACTGCTCGGAATCTGGAGGCTGCTTTTTCTCACTGCGCGGAATCTGGAGGCTGCTGCTTCTTACTGCGCGGAATCTGGTGGCTGCTGCTTCTTACTGCACGGAATCTGGAGGCTGCTGCTTCTTACTGCGCAGAATCTGGTGGCTGTTGCCTTCTTAGCTTTGGGAATCGGTGGCTTAAATTGCTCTTCCACTGCTTGGAATTATGGTTGGCCTGCGTTTTTATGCTTGGAATCTGGAGGCTGCTGCTTCTTACTGCGCGGAATCTGGTGGCTGTTGCTTCTTACTGCTTGGAATCTGGTGGCTGTTGCTTCTTACTGCTTGGAATCTGGTGGCTGCTGCTTCTTACTGCTTGGAATCTGGTGGCTGTTGCTTCTTACTGCTTGGAATCTGGTGGCTGCTGCTTCTTACTGCTTGGAATCTGGTGGCTGTTGCTTCT
Source organism: Macrobrachium nipponense (assembly GCF_015104395.2). NCBI lineage: Eukaryota > Metazoa > Arthropoda > Malacostraca > Decapoda > Palaemonidae > Macrobrachium > Macrobrachium nipponense. The sequence continues at coordinate 53,450,949 of NC_061097.1, read as the reverse complement.
TACTGCTTGGAATCTGGTGGCTGCTGCTTCTTACTGCTTGGAATCTGGAGGCGGCTGCTTCTTACTGCTCATACTCTGGAGGCAGCTGCTTCTTACTGCTCGGAATCTTACTGTGCGGAACCTGGAGGCGGCTGCTTCTTACTGCATGGAATCTGGGGGCTGCTACTTGTCACTATTTGGAATCTGGGGCTGCTACTTGTCAATGTTTGGAATCTGGAGGCTGCTACGTGTTACTGTTTGGAATCTGGAGGCTGTTACTTGTTACTGCTCGGAATCTGGAGGCTGCTGCTTCTTACTGTGCGGAATCTGGAGGCAGCTGCTTCTTACTGCGTGGAATCTGGGGGCTGCTACTTGTCACTATTTGGAATCTGGGGGCTGCTACTTGTCACTGTTTGGAATCTGCAGGCTGCTACGTGTTACTGTTTGGAATCTGGAGGCTGTTACTTGTTACTGCTCGGAATCTGGAGGCTGCTGCTTCTTACTGCTCAGAATCTGGAGGCGGCTGCTTCTTACTGCGTGGAATCTGGGGGCTGCTACTTGTCACTGTTTGGAATCTGGAGGCTGCTACGTTTTACTGTTTGGAATCTGGAGGCTGCTAATTGTTACTGCTCGGAATCTTACTGTGCGGAATCTGGAGGCTACTTCTTACTGTTCAGAATCTGGCGGCTGCTACTTGTTACTGCTCAGAATCTTACTCCTCGGAATCTTGCTACTCGGAATCTGGAGGCGGCTGCTTCTTACTGTGCAGAATCTGGAGGCTACTTCTTCTTACTGTTCGGAATCTGGCGGCTGCTACTTGTTACTGCTCGGAATCTTACTGGTCGGAATCTGGAGGCTGCTTCTTGTTACTGGTAGGAATCTGGGGAGGGGAACCCCCTGGGCTTCTTTGTTTACTGGGTCGGAATTCTGGAGGATGATTCTTGTTTACTGAATCGGGAATTCTGGTAGGCTGGCTGCTTTTCTTGTTTTAATTGGGGTTCGGAAAAATGTCTTTGCGCGGCTGCTTCTTGGTTACTGGTCCGGGGGACATCTCGGAAGGTTTGGCTGCTTTGCTTGCGGGGTGGATTTTCTGGAGGGGGCTGGCTTCGTGTTATTGTTTTCAGGAATTCTTACTGGTGAAATCTGGAAGGGGGGGGATGGTTTTCTTTGTTAACTGGCTCGGAATCTGGAGGCTGGCATTTCTTCTTTAACTGTTCGGAATCTTACTGTTGGAATCCTGGGAGGGCGGGGACGGCCGCTGGGTTCTTTTTTACCCGCTCGGATGGTAGTGTGGGAAATTTCACCCTGGGAAGGGCTTTGCTACTTCTTGGCTTACTTGGCTCAAGAACTACGCTTGGAATCTTAGTGTGGAATCTGGAGGCTGCTTCTTGTTACTGCTCAGAATCTTACTGCGCGGAATCTGTTGCTGCTTCTTCTTACTGCTCGGAATCTGGAGGCTACTGCTTCTTACTGCTCGGAATCTGGATGGCTGCTTCTTATTACTACTCGGAATCTGGAGGCTGCTTCTTCTTACTGCTCGGAATCTGGAGGCTGCTTCTTCTTACTGCTCGGAATCTGGAGGCTGCTGCTTCTTACTGCTCGGAATCTGGAGGCTGCTTCTTCTTTCTGCTCGGAATTTCGGAGGCGGAATTGGCTTCTAACTGCTCGGAATCTGGAGTGGCTTCTTTCTTGTACTGCTTCGGAATCTGGAAGGCTGCTTCCTCTTATTGCTCGGAATATGGAGGCGGCTTCTTCTTACTGCTCGGAATCTGGAGGCTTGCTTCTTCCTTTGCTCGGAATTCTTCTGGAGGCGGCTGCTTCGGTTACTGCTCGGAATCGGAACTGCTTCTTCTTACTGCTCGGGGGGAATCTGGAGGCTGCTTCCTTCTTACTGCTCGGAATCTGGAGTGTTCCTTCCTTAGGCTTTGGAATCTGGAGGCTGCTTCCTCTTACTGCTCGGAATCTGGAGGCTGCTTCTTCTTACTGTGCGGAATCTTACTGCGCGGAATCTGGAGCTGCTTTCTCTTACTGCTCGGAATCTTAATTCGTGGAATCTGGAGTCTACTTCTTCTTACTGCTCGGAATCTAGAGGCTGCTGCTTCTTACTGCTCGGAATCTGGAGGCTGCTTTCTCTTACTGCGCGGAATCTGGAGGCTGCTTCTTGTTACTACTCAGAATCTTACTGCTCGGAATCTGAAGGCTGCTTTCTTACTGCACAGAATCTGGAGGCTGCTTTCTCTTACTGCTCGGAATCTTACTTCGCGGAATCCGGAGGCTGCTTCTTCTTACTGCTCGGAATCTGGAGGCTGCTGCTTCTTACTGATCGGAATCTGGAGGCGGCTGCTTGTTACTGCTCGGTATCTGGAGGCTGCTTTCTCTTACTGCGCGAAATCTGCATGCTGCTTTCTCTTACTGCTCGGAATCTTACTTCGTGGAATCTGGAGGCTACTTCCTCTTACTGCTCAGAATCTAGAGGCTAATTCTTCTTACTGCACGGAATATGGAGGCGGCTTTCTCTTACTGCTTGGAATCTGGAGGCGGCTGCTTCTTACTGCTCGGAATCTGGAGGCTACTTCTTGTTACTGCTCAGAATCTCACAGCTCGGAATCTGGAGGCTGCTTTCTCATACTGCTCAGAATCTGGAGGCGGCTGCTTCTTACTGCTCGGAATCGGGAGGCTGCTTCTTGTTACTGCTCAGAATCTTACTGCTCGGTATCTGAAGGCTGCTTTCTCTTACTGCTCGGAATCTTACTTCGCGGAATCTGGAGGCTACTTCTTTTTACTGCTCGGAATCTAGAGGCTATTTCTTCTTACTGCTCGGAATCCGGATTCTGCCCTTTCTTACTGCGTGGAATCTTACTGTGCAGAATCTGGAGGCTACTTCTTCTTACTGGTCGGAATCTGGCGGCTGCTACTTGTTACTGCTCGGAATCTTACTGGTCAGAATCTGGAGTCTGCTACTTGTTATTGCTCGGAATCTTATTGGTCGGAATCTGGCGGCTGCTACTTGTTACTGCTCGTAATCTGTAGGCTGCTACTTCTTACTGCTTGGAATCTTACTGGTCGGAAAATGGAGGTTGCTACTTGTTACTGGTCGGAATCTGGAGGCTGCTACTTGTTACTGCTCGGAATCTTACTGCTCGGAATCTGGCGGCTGCTACTTGTTACTGCTCGGAATCTTACTGGTCAGAATCTGGAGTCTGCTACTTGTTATTGCTCGGAAACTTAGTGGTCGGAATCTGGCGGCTGCTACTTGTTACTGCTCGTTATCTGGAGGCTGCTACTTCTTACTGCTCGGAATTTTACTGCTCGGAATCTGGAGGCTGCTTCTTGTTACTGGTAGGAATCTGGCGGCTGCTTTCTCTTACTGCTCGGAATCTTACTGTGTAGAATCTGGAGGCTACTTCTTCTTACTGCTCGGAATCTGGCGGCTGCTTCTTGTTACTGGTAGGAATCTGGCGGCTGCTACTTGTTACTACTCGGAATCTGGAGGCTGCTACTTCTTACTGGTCGGAATCTGGCGGCTGCTACTTGTTACTACTCGGAATCTGGAGGCTGCTACTTGTTACTGGTCGGAATCTGGAGGCTGCCTACTTGTTACTGCTAGGAATCTGGAGGCTGCTACTTGTTACTGCTAGGAATCTGGCGGCTGCTACTTGTTACTGCTCGGAATCTGGCGGCTGCTACTTGTTACTGCTCGGAATCCGGAGGCTGCTCCACAGCGCGTTGTATAATCAGCACTGTCCAAATGCTGTCAGAGAAGATGAAAAGATAACTGATGCGCTTGCAATTTTTTTTTTTTTCTCTTCATCATCATCTCCCACTCCAATCGTCAGATCACGACGCGTTTACGCGAATCTCCTTGAATCTCAATCGGAGGCTCTCGGCGGACACAAAGGCTGCGGGAGGCAACGAGAACAATTCCGATTTATTTTTTTTTTATTTTTTTCCTCCTTTCCCTTTTTTTTTTCATTCTCAGGGAAGATGGGACAGGATGAAAATCGCTCGGGGAAAAGGTGCTGCTGCTGCTGCTGCTCTTGACGTTTATGATAATGGTTTCCGAGCGGGAGAGAAAGAACCGAAGACGAACGAGGGAGAGACGGAGAAGAGAGATGGTGAGGGATGGGGGTAGGTGGGGGAGTTAAGGGGAAAGGGGTGGGGGTGGGATGACGATGATGATGACCAGGGTAAGAAAAAGTTCGAGATGAAAGGCGGGGATGAACTGAGAGAGAGAGAGAGAGAGAGAGAGAGAGAGAGAGAGAGCATTTCCCTCCGGGCTGTATCATTTACTCGTGGTTGGATGTCCAAGAGAAAACAGAATGTGTGGCAAAAGGGTGTGACATTTTCTTAAGCCTGGAAACAATTGCGACAATATGAGGCAGAATTGCAAATAACTCGGCAGGGCTTTTGGAAACAAGATTCTGTACTTGCATTATTATTCTCTCGCAGCAGCGAACTTCCAAAGGGTAGGGGCCCGGGGGTGGAAAGGGGGGGTTGGAGGTTGTTGGTTAGGTGGTCACTAAGAGCGTCGTTTGTACGGTCTTCCAGCGAGAGAGAGAGAGAGAGAGAGAGAGAGAGAGAGAGAGAGAGAGAGGGGGGGGGGGGGGGGGGTGTTGTGGTGGTATTGCATGCATCCATGAATTGTAACCAAACGCTTATATTAGGATCCCTCAAGATTTTTCTGTTGACCTTCGCTCAAACTGCAAGTTTTCACGAGTGATTTGGAAATGGACCATCGTTTTTCTC
>NC_061097.1:53433724-53438724 GCF_015104395.2 Macrobrachium nipponense | reverse complement strand
CTAGTATTATACATGTGAAACTAATTTGAATTAATTTCTATTTAGAAGAAATGAATAGCCACAGAAAGATCAACCTAAGAAAGCTTTAAGGAAGTAAGCCTTTCTTAATGTATTCGTCAGTTTTTGACTCCCACAGCTTTCCAACGCGTCTAAATGAAACAGATGATATGCAAGGAATTTGATAAAAAATAAGACTGAATTATATTTCGTTTTGATTTTTTTATGATTGCTTTTTACTTTGAATAGCTAGGTCTGAGTTAATTATGTTAAGCAATTATTAAAAGGATAAGAGGCAAAGGCGAACATGGCTAATAAAACAAGAATAAAGGGAATAGTCAAATAAAGCAGATTAATATATATATATATATATATATATATATATATATATATATATATATATATATATATATATATATATATATATATTGTCGATTTAAATATTCATTAATATTACTATCCGAGAGAGTATGCTGCTGAAAATAGACCTAGGCTAATCAGTGGGAAAATCAGAAGTCCAATTTAGGCCCACTTAATGTGTCATGCAAATTTTTCATTGATCAAAGGACAAAATTAGTTTAACTAAACATCGTTTTCAAAGAATGTTAATGCCTTGATGTATTATTTATCGGCTGTAGGAGACGAAATGTCAACACCCAGTGCAGTACGATATGTTGAGTCAAGACTCGAGCGGCAGCAAAGCCAACTTCAAAATCTTCGGTGGATGCTGTCACGAAGCTAGAGTTGAGAATAAAATTAGAAATCGTGGACCCATCGGTAGTATAATTTTCCTTTCTTTGCAAAATAATTATCTTTAATACGTTGAATAAGTCTACTCAGTTCTAATGTAATTTATTTCAAGTATAGCACCTTTGAAAGGAAATGTTAATTATTGTTAAGTAAATAATCTGGCACCTGCATATGGCAATATTTCCATAACGAACAATGAATTAAGAAACTACGCCAATTCTTCGTTGGCCGTCTGTACATTCAAACATATGTATGCATATTATTTCAGAATGAAATGTTTACATGGGACAACCCTCTCTTCATATTTACATACTTGCATATCCACTTTGATTTAATATATTATATATATATATATATATATATTATATATATATACACATAAAAAAACCATCTCAGTCGATATATATCATAGACATCTTTACATTACATACAAATACACAGACAACATATATATATAATATATATATATATATATATATATATATATATATATATATATATATATATATATATACCACTATATATATATATTATACAATATATATATATACATGTATATATATATATATATATATATATATATACACTATATATATATGTATATGTATGTTTGTAATGTGTATGTATGTAGTTCAGTTGGCTTAATGTAAGAGCTGTGCAATTGACGTTCATATATATTGTGGGAACATTGAGACAGCTTAATGACTGGTTGCTGGCTATGCAATCCCAAGGTCAGTTGTGTAACGGGTGTCCTGCCCTCCTAGTATAAACAGGTGGTCGCTCCAGCGAGACCATCAATATATCAATAATAATGAGGAGTTCCTACCCGCTGTCACAAAGGCTTGGCCCTGCAGTCTGCCCTCCTCTGATACTCATTTATAGTGGCCCGGCTGCTTGCCATTGGTATGTGCATTTCTGATTTATGTTTCAACTTGAGAATGCTATAAGAATTTAACTCGCATAGTTTAGGATGCTGGGAACAAGGATTTTGTCCAGGGCTGGTGAATATGGAATAGAATTCCGATACTGGTTCGAGGAACGTGAACGACAAATGTCAGAATCATGGACTGTGTGAGTCACATCGTATGCGAGTCGAGAAATATCGTGTGACCTTCTCCTATTTTGTGTTGCTAAAAGAAATTGTTGACGGAGCATTGGTTTATAATATTGTATTTGCTGTATGTGAAGGAAACCAGTTACTATGGCGCTGCTTATAAAAATGAAGGAAGGGTGTTGTTAAACAGTTACTGTGGTGCTGCTTATAAAAATGAATGAAGGATGTTATTATCCAATTAGAAATGAAAGTGCTCTTTGTTGAATGTTTAGCATTATCTTCATGTTTGCTGGTGCGGAGAGTGAAAAGTATTTTGCTGTCTATGAAGTTTTGAGAGTTGAGATTTTTTTTCCAACGAATACAAGAAATTTTCAGATGAAGATATTCGTTTAAATTCTTCCAACATTACAAGAACTAATCCATTTCCTTTTTTTAGTTATGCTTGATAAGTCCTTGGAATGTGTTATTGTAACCCTCATAGGAATATAGAAGGAAAAATTTTATCCTGCCATCTTTTCCAGGGACCAAATATAATTGATGTATTACAGCCCTTCCGCGTTTTTAATGCGATGGAGAGAGTTCAGAGGATCCTGATCACATCCCGTAGATGTATAGTGATACCTAATAGTATCTATTGGGTTGGCTTTTGTTCTGACCAAATTGCGCAGTGATCTTTCTGATCCTGCAGTTGAGTCGTTGAAACTTTTGTTTAAACTTGGTGAATTTTTTTTTCTTTCTTTTTTGAAGCTGACATAATCCTGAATCTATCGTTTATATGTTATTGTCTTATTTAACTTCGTTTTTTGTCATATTGATTACAATTTATTTTGTTATTGCTTTTTTAATATTCCTTTCACACTTGACTCTAAATTCCTGTTCTTGGGTGCCATCTGCTATATATTCCAGAATTTCAGCGTGGCTAATACTCATATTGGTAAGGATGATAAAATATGACTTTGATAGGGAAGCTTTACCATCTCGAGTGATGGAATTTTTCAGGTATAGGATGTATCTGATACATTTAGGTATCTCTGTAATTCTTCATGAGATGGTGTGTATCCAAACATTAAAGGTATCTTGTATAACTTCTTTGCTGGAGACGTCAGCTTCAAAATGTTCAGAACCTTATGTTGAGAGTTTGAAGGAAAGGAAAGACTGGTGCTTTCGACTTGTGAAAGTAAATAATTGCATTATTGTTGATGTTTATTTTTTATTGTAACTATTTATAAGACGCTAATTTTTAATACCTTTCATTTCATATATACTTTTATGTCGTTATCCCCTTTCCATGAATGGTAACAAGGGCAATGGCTGCGTTTTCTATTTTCCCAAGTTTGAAGAATAAAATTGAATAATTTCATTATTATTTTTTTTTTATAAATTCATAAGACGTTCATTTTTAATACCCTTTCATTTCATGTATACTTTTATGTAGTTATCCCCTTTCCCTGAATGGTAACAAGGGCAATGGCTGCATTTTCTATTTCCCCCAAGTTTGATTTCTTCATTCGCTCGCAAAAGACCCTGCAAAAGAAATGGTGCTGATGAAGACCGGCCTTATACCCGGCACATGTTGTGTGTGACATAATCGAAGTGGACTTCGGGAAAAGTCTTGTCTTTGATCCCGGTATTTTGGGGCCTCCCGAGTCGTGCTTTGAATTCGTCTTTGCTGGTAATATTTCTCCCGCATCTCCCTGTTTTCGCTGTCACTATTTTTCATAATAAAAAAAAAAGCATTTGCCTTTATCAGGAACTGGGCGGATGGGGATGTGCTCTGTGAGTTGGTTTTCTCTCTCGTTCCACTGACAAGTATTATCTCTGTATAGCTGTTGAGGTCACCTGTCCTAATTTGTCGCATGGTTTTATTGCGTTACATTTTCCTTTATTGGGCTGTTTTGAAATCATTCAAGACTTGATATTCTTTTGTTCCCTTTGACTTCTGGATGAAATACCTCTTTTCATCTGTATTGTGCTAATATTTTTCCTTTTGGATAATGGAGATTATTCACCGCATAAAATCCACTACATCTTTTCTCTGAGAGACTCGCCAATGGTTTTCATTATTATTATTATTATTATTATTATTATTATTATTATTATTATTTATTATTATGATGATGATGATGATGATGATGATGATGATGACCATTGGTGAGCCTCTCGGAGAAAAGATCAAGTGGATATTATGCGACGAATAATATCTATTTCCCAAAAAGAAAAACCTTAGCACAATAAGATGAAAGGGGATAATAATAATAAAAAAAAAATAATAAATAATAATAATAATAATAAGTATAATAATAATAATAATAATAATAATAATAACAACAATTATTATATATTGTATTATTATTATTTATTATTAGATTATTATTATATTATTATTATTATTATTATTATTATTATTATTATTACTATTATTATCCAGTAGATGAAACCTATTGATATTATACTTGAAATTCCTGATTCCAAAGGTGTATGGTGTTCATTTGGAAAAGGAGGAGGTAGGCGGAAATACAGAAAGAGGAGATAGCTACAACACAATAAAATGATTAATAAATTAATAAATAGATAAAAATATATTAAGATTAAAGGCGAAGTAACTGTCAAACTATTTTCTATAAGGCAATTTCCCAAACTCCAGTTTATCACGTACCTCTGTGTCGCAGTATTGTTCATGATAAAGTGTAAACTCTGAAAAAGAAGGAAAACCTTTCCATCACCGTATAACCTTGTTAACTTAAAAATTTCCAAAGGTTTTCTGCGCATGTTTGTTATTAAGTGTACAAAGGTTATATTTTCTCCGTAGATTCAGTGATAGTATTGCGAACACCTTCATTCCAAAGTGAAGTAAACATACATGAGAAAAGTTGTCCCCAAAGGATTGTGAACTGGAAATTGAACTATGCGTATTGGCTTGATATTTATATATAAACAAAAAGAGCTCGAAACTTAAAGGATTTATATATATATATATATATATATATATATATATTATATATATATATATATATATATATTTATTAGAGAGAGAGGTAATTCCAAGATAAAATTTTCTAGGAAAATTATGTTTAAAATGTGAGTTCTCAAGAACCTAAAGGTGGTTGGCAAAAGCTCTCTCTCTCTCTCTCTCCTCTCTCCTCTCTCTCTCTCTCTTAGATATATATACATATATATATATTATTAATATGTATCTCTG
>NC_061097.1:53398724-53423724 GCF_015104395.2 Macrobrachium nipponense | reverse complement strand
GTGTATCCTAAGTAAAACAATAAATTGTGTACTTTACACATACTTAATAGTTGTCTAGTTGTTTTCCAACAAAACTTGTAAAGTAGGGTGCTTCGTTTCCTTCTCAATTCTTTCGTAAGTAAAACAACAAACTGTGTACTTTACATACTTAACAGTTGGTCACTTGTCTTCTAACAAAACTTGTAAGGTACGGTGCTTTGTTTCTCAAGTTTTTCATAAGTAAAATATTATTTTCATTACATTCCTCCTGCTGTGTAATGTCACTAAGTTTAACATAATGGGTTGTAAAGAAACGAATATGTTTGTGTCGAATACTTCTTATACATGAAGTTTACTCTTTATTTACCAGGCGAAATGTCTCATATGAACTCACATAGTATGCCTTATTTCACACAGCGTAAATATATTTCATTATAAAGGATAACATATTCCATCTTGTACGCATATATCAAAATAATGAAGCCGTTTACTTGATGTACTGTTGAGACGCATTATTATGAAGAAAAATGATTGGGCTAGAGGAAATAAACATTGCTATTTATTTAGCTAGATTTAGAGAGCATATGGGGGAAGATACATTTTTCTTTATTAATGTGGAATATTTTTGCTGGCTACCACTGCTTGTCGTCATCAGAATTGAATGTGTTCTTAATTCATAACTTTTATTGCAAATTTTTCAATTCATGATTGGTTCTACAAATAAACGGTGGTTTGTCTTCAGTCTTCTGAAGGATAACCTTCGTTGCAAAGGCAGTTTCTTCCAGTTTCATAACTAACAATGCGAATTGTCATAACCTAAGTCTCCAGGTTCTGGAAAATATCAATTTTATGGAAATTGCATGCTTTTCAACGAGTACTTCTGGCACTATAACACCCCATATGTAATTTTCAAGTCCTTTAATTAATGCATGGCCTCTATTCTTTCAGCTATTTTCGTCTTAATACAGACTTTCTGCTTAGCATAACATTTGTTTTGTTGTAAAATTACGTTATCGCTTGTTTAATGGCTACCGGGGCATTTTACATAGTTTAACTGATTTTAAAATAATTCATTCATCAAATTAATAATTTATTAGGCACACTTTCAAATATTAACACTTTTTTTTTTTCTTTTCCGAATCCGCACAGCAACTCGCCTTCGGAATAATTAGAAATAATGTACAGTTCACGTTAACTGGCTTGTTCGAATTTACAAGGAAACTTAAACTTCATAAAGTAGTCATGACAACCTTTTGTTAGTTTAGGCAAAATTGGCCATTCAGTTGCCAGTTGTGTTTTAGCAGTACTTTGCCAGTGCCTACAGACTCAAGAGGTGAAGTCAGGCTCATGCGGAAGAGAACTTGAAACATAACGAAATTTACGTGAAAACGTTTACCAGAGGCATGCGAAGAATTCATGCCACACGTTTATTGAGATGTTTCAGAATTTTCACTTTGCCAGGCAGGTCATCCATTGCTTTACAGATATTTATGATATCCTTTACCATTTTACTGCATTATTGTATTCTGCTCAGGTATAAAAGGACTTGTTTTAGATAGCCATCTGATTTTGATGCGAAAATAAAGATTATAGGTGTAAACATGAACTTTACCTGCGAATATCTGTATTTGTCCAGTTACTTTTCAGTTAATTTTCAAGTTACGAAAAAGAAAATAATGTCATGTTGCTAATAGTTGATAGTTATTGCCCATTAAATCAGTAACAGTATTGTGTGAAGACAGTTACATGACACATGCAGTGTGCATCCATACATTCATGTTTAAGATTTAACGCACAATAAAGAACTACTTCTACGTAATATTTAGTACATGGAAGCACATAGTGAAAAAAAAAAAGAGGTGTGCTACACATTCCATCTTGCAAATTTTATCTGGCTCTTGTAGCTATTCCTGTTGTACCTGCTGTACATCATGGTAGTGAATCTAATCAGTTTACCCTTGCATATTCTTAGAATTTATGAAAGTCAATCTATACTATTTTTCTGTCCCATCCCTCCCCTCTGAGCAAAGCTACGGGGAATACAGAGAAAAAGATTGGCCTCGCTTGCTTTTTGGCAGGGAGGCCGGCGCCCTTCCACTTCAATTATTAACCTCAACTCTAATTACCTTCGTATGATCGCATCAGGTCTCAACTTGTCACGGTAGCAAAATCCATCAGGGCAGAGTAACGACACCGAAATATAATCCGAAGTTCTTCATAACCAATGCACCCCTTCGGAGGAGAGGGAACCTCCCATGCAACGGCTCTTCAGGAACCGAACACCACCCCGGATGAATCTGCAATGTTGCCTTGCTGTTGCTGTTGTTGTTGTTGTTGTAGTGCTGCAAGTTGTTCTGATTTGATTTTCACCCTACGTTTTCTGTGGGGGAGGGGGTTGTAATAGAAATGCAGAATTTAAGTCATGGCATGACTGGATTGTTGTTGTCATTGTTGTTGTAGCACTGCAAGTTGTTCTGATTTCGTCTAGCCGTTGGTGAAGCGGTTGCCTGAGTGAGGCTTCTGAAGGAGGAGGAAAAGTGAGTTTGTTTCTAAGTTTCAAGATTCCTTGGAGCTTCAGTTAAGAAACTGTTAGGGTTACATTTGTAACGCGATTTAAAATTAACGTTAATGCAAATAAATTTCAACCCAACCCCTCAGCTTTATGTAAGGCGAAATGGAGACTTATTATAGCTATCTCGTAGTGTCTGTGGTCATTATCTTCTGTTTAAGTTTCCTATGTAATATTTGTTGTGCGTAAATATTCGCTAATGCTAATGATATTATTAGGATATGTGATTTTTGTGAGTTCTTCATTGCATTCCCACAGAATTATAGTGCAATTATAGTAGTGATGGTTTATAGTGTCGTTACGTCTATTGGTAAGAATAGCAGTAATTATGGATATAGATATGAATGGTAGCGATTAACAAAATCGGTCTTTATTTGTTTGTATAGTAAGGTTAGGTTCTGTAACTTTAAAAAGTGGGTTATTCTCAACAAAGAAATGTAGATTTCAAACTAGGTTTCAGACGATTCAAGTCCCCGCGTGGCACATCGCGCCAAAACCTTCACATTTCACTGTAAAAGCAACGATAGACATGGGCTGGTAAACAGAGTTATGATCCTAATCTGACCGCATTCAACAGGGACGGGCAACAATTCTTTCTCGCAATTAACCATCGGAACGATTGCTGTGTCTAGCTTACTACTCGGTAAGACTGCCTAGTTCCATGTACAAGATCTTTTTTTATTTTTTCCCCTTTCGAATTGGTTCATCTGGCAAAATGAAAAGCGATTGTGCGAAGTTGGTTAACGGTTTGCATATATACTATTATATATATATATATATACACATATATATATATTATGAATATATATATATATAACTAGATTATATAATATATTCTATAATAGATAATATAATAAGACAATCTAATAACAAAAGGAAGCCGTAAAAAAATGCCAAAATATAGAGAGAGAATACTATATTTCAGAGACTGCTGACTCCTTCATCTAACCTGAAGAGGGAGACAGCAGTCTCTGAAATATAGTGTTTTCTCTATTATTTTTGGTGTTTTTTATGGGCTCCTTTTATTAGATAGAGTTTCTGTGTTAAACAGAACATTTTTAACCCAGTCATATATATGTAAATATATATATATATATATATATATATATATTTAATTATATATATATATATATACACACGTATATATATGAGGGACAGAGATTAAACATCCGTAGATGTTCATGAGCGTCGCCTTCATATGTTGCAATGTTGCATGAAATAACGAAATCGTTGTATGTCGTTGAAAAATGTTGGAATATTTTATTATTACTAGTAATAAAATATCCTAGTAGCGTGGTGATTGCTTTTCAAGAGTTATTACAGTGAAAGTTAAGATAAGATATTGTAGAAATGAAACCCTGCGGCAATTGATATGTCGTTGCGTTGTCCCTGAAAAATAAGTCCTGAGTTTTTATTGTAATTATTTTTTATGGTGCTGTCTACGTAAGTTTTTATTTTATTTTTATTATTTTTGTTAATTTTTTTTCAATGTGTTTGCGTAAGGCGATTAAACAGGAAAGCAAGGAAGATCAAGAAACGTACCTTAGTGCCAAGAATAACAATAACTTGTGTCTTTTAGTTTTCTAGAAAAGAGACCAAACAAGATGGCGGCCTTAACACCTACCGAGTCTAGAGGGCTGCAAAATCCTCTGTTGATTTTTACTTTATTTTTTTATTTTTTAATCCATTTTTTTTTCAATGTGTTTGCGTAAGGCGATTAAACAGAAAACCAAGGAAGATCAAGAAACGCCCCTTAGTGCCAAGAATAGCAAAAACTTTTGTCTTTTAGTTTTCTAGGAAAGAGACCTAACAAGATGGCGGACTTAACACCTACTGAGCCTAGAGGGCTGCAAATTGGTATGTTGATCAGTCGCCCTCCAATCATCAAACGTACCAAAATGCAGCCCCTCCAGCCTCGGTACTTTTGATGGTATTTAAGGTTCAAGTTAACTATGATCACACGTCCGGCACCGCTATTAGGTGCCAACAATACAGGCCACCACCGGGCTGCTGCTGAAAGTGTCATGGGCTGCCTCTGAGAGTTTCATGGGCCGTGGCTGACAGTTTCTTACAATATTATACGTTCGGTTGTTGGCGCTTTTTTTTCGTAAACGCTATATATACACGCTAATCCGTTTATGAAAATGATTAGTAAGTGACTAGATAATATATATATATATATATATATATATATATATATATTATATATGCATATACATACATACATTCATATATATATATATATATATATATATATATATATATATATATATATATATATATATATATAGCAGGTCAGTAAATACACATATTAAACCTCCAGGGGATGGCCAAGATACAAAGAGTAAAAATGACAAGTTTATTCCAAGAAACTTTTCCCACATGAATTATCTGTGCATCATCAGTCTGTGAAAGAACATAAAGACACATTTATAAATAACATACAATAAAAGTGCAAAAAACATATATTAAAAATAGTCTTAAAATTACATAAAAGAAAAAAGTAATTAACAGGTTAAAAGAGACTGCTTAGACACCAACCGTCCATTGTGAGGAGTGAAGATGGAATAAACTTTTATTGTATGTTATTTATAAATGTGTCTTTATGTTCTTTCACAGACTGATGATGCACAGAGAATTCATGTGCGAAACGTTTCTTGGAATAAACTTGTCAATTTTACTCCTTGTATCATGGCCATCCCCTGGAGGTTTTATATATATATATTTATGGATGTATAATATATATATCACCCTTTACTCCTTACGAATAATAAAGTGACAAATAAAAAATATACGAATGATATATTCCTTAGGAAAGTGAAAACACAAGTCAGGAAATCGAAGGATTTGTTTCGCATTTTGGAAAGTCGCTGTAAATTCTGATGCAAAGGAGACATTAGCGGTTTTCTGTTAACCTGGGTATCTAGCGATTGCCTGCTTTAGACAAACATATGTCTTCTTTATGTCAAAAGTGATTTGTAAACAGATGGTTCTGTTGTTTTTGCCTAATTACTGATCACGACCCTAATACCGTTCTTCTTGCATTTTACTGATTTATTTTATCTATTTATGTATGTAATTATTTTCTTTGATAAGTGCGATCTCTTCTTTCTGTATTTCACTTTTAGTTTTTCTTAGTTCTTCCTAATGAACACCGTACTCTCTGGAAGTTTGAATTTCAAGTCAATGGCCCCTTTGGTGGGCTTGTTCTATATGAATAGGTTTCATCTTCCGAATAATAATAATAATAATAATATAATAATAATAATAATAATAATAAAAAATAATAATAATAATAATAATAATAATAATTGAAAAAGAAACCCACAAAATTACTGTGTATAACGTGTTTACTTATAAGTATTTACATTTTATTTTACTTTTAAGTAAACACGGTATACACAGTAATTTTGTGGGTTTCTTTTTTAGTCTTCAGAAGAAAGCTGAAATAAATTTTGGTTTGGTTAATAATAATAATAATAATGATAATAATAATAATATACACCCATGGTCTCTTTACGTGTATCAGATCAATTCCGCTCATTCCAGTGAAATGTGTGTGCATCTCTTCCAAGATATACTTCATATACGGTTTTCATGTGTTTTCACCCAAGCAAAAGTTAAAAAAGTTCAAACACCATTCTTCAAACTGTAGTCATTCGTTGAACTAGTAAGACTTTTGTAACACATTCATCTCCAAGTTTTGGGATACGAAAATGAGTCGTAAATGGAATTGTGAGACGGCTGATTTTTGCATAAGACGCCATATAGGTTGGGGATAGTGAAATGCAAAGTCAGGAATGAGGAAACTTTTGAATGTTTTTGTAATAAAACATTGGAGTATATATATATATATATCTATATATATATATATATATATATATATATATATATATATATATATATATATACACATATATATATATGTGTGTGTGAGATCTTTCGTTATACGTGGTACGGCCGAAAGAGCACGAATTTGGTTTGATTAAAAAAAAGCAACGATAATTCACTGTTTAAGTAATTGCTTGATTTAGTTGATTAAAAAAAACATCAATAATTCACCGTTAAATAAGCAATTGCTTGATTCAGTTGACTAAAAAACAATGATAATTCACTGTTTGAATAAGCAGTTGCTTTGGTTTAGTTGTTTAAAATGCAATAATAATTCACTGTCTTTATAACCAGTTGTTTGATTTAGTTGATTAAAAAACCATAATAATTCACTATCTAAATAAACAGTTGCTTGATTTTGTAGATTAAAAACAATAATAATTCACTGTCTAAACAAGCAATTGTTTGATTTTGTAGATTATAAGGCAATAATAATGCTCTGTTTGAATAAGCAGTTCTTGGTATAATTTATTTAAAAAAAAAAAAAACAATAGCAATTCACTGTCTAAAACTTTTTTGAAAATTAACTACAATAATTCATTGTTTAAATAAGCAACTGCTGGATTTATTTGTTTAAAAAACGATAATAATTCACTGTCTAAATAAACAGTTGCTTGCTTTTCTAGATTACAAAGCAATAATAATTCTCTGTTTGAATAAGCAGTTCTTGATTTAATTTATTGAAAAAAATAATTCTCTGTCTAAAAATTTATAAAAAATAACTACAATAATTCATTGTTTAAGTATGCAGTTGCTTTATTTAGTTGATTAAAAAACAAAAATAAATTATGTTTGAATAAGCAGCTACTTGATTTAGTTGATTAAAAGAATTTTGTGAACACTGTGTTCTTATCAATTGCATTTGCCGAAAAGAATACTATTGGTATCAAACCAATCTTTTCACAATATTTCATGTAATTTATGCATATTTTGATATTGAGTTCATATTAAAATCTCATTTTCGAAAGTTATTATTTACATTATGCCGTTAGTAACGATACCTTAGAAGTAAACGGAAAGTTTTGTGCCACAGTGAAAATGTTGAAAAAAAATGTGCTAATGGTAAAGTGAAGAGTTTAATTTTCTGTAATTGCCGGTTTCAAATAATATGTTGAGACGGACAATTATATACAAAACCACCGCCGATAGACCGATTGATACCGTTGTTAGGCAGGAACAACGGGTGACGAAATTCGTACAAACAGACGCAGCAGAAGTATTAATTTATTCTATAAGTAAATTGAATGACGAATGTTAATTTTGACCCGGTTCTGAGGAAGACTAGAAGATGCCATCAGGAGACAGTTAAACTAGTATTTCTCTCTTAAAGATAACAATATCACGACTATTGGAACCGTTCTATATTTCTTAAGTTCAGTTCTGCCTTGGGTCCAAATAGATCACGGTTGCAATATTTGCATACTGGGAAAAAGATATAATCAATGTGTTATACGGCCCAATTGTTGCAATATTTTCTTGCTGAGAAAAAGGTATAATCAATGCATATTATTCGGCCCAGAAATCTAAAGAGAAAGCTCAGACGTGTAAAGAACTGGAAGATAGTGATTTGTTGCAGTCAAGGAGACGTGTCAGTTCTGGCAAGAAGAAAAATCACTTTGTTTCATAGCAACCAACTTAGGAAGCCTGCATAACCCAATGGGATTTGATTGCTATTTATCTGGCAAATATAAACGATTGAAAAATGCTGAACATAAATGCAGAGGGTGCGTGATATAAACGCCTGCAGAATTGCCAAAGGTTGAATTTGAGGGAGATAAAGGTAAATTGACACAGTGCGGAATAAAAGAAACATGACTTGTACATAAGTTGTCGGAAATTGCTGTGTAGCAATCAGAATGCTAGGGCAGTCAAGTATGAAATTGGTCACTGCATCCTGCTTTTAATTAAGGAACTCCTAGCTTGCAATCTTCAAACCTATCGATTTCGTGGAAGGTTCCGGACTGTAAAATATAGAATGATTTGCATTTGGCTTCGTTATAGAGAACATAATTAATGAACAACGTGTTTGAAGCAACTAGCAAAACCACACTTTGTCTCACTCCTTTGCTAAAGTGCCACAGACAGTGGAACAAACCCTAAAAATGACATAATGAAAGTCGTGTAATTAATAGTCTCAAGAGACGGTGAATTAAAACAGGGATGCTCAACACAGTAATGGAAATAGAACGTAAAAAATCAAAAGTTAAGAAATTCCGTTTTGTGAGGCATTACTTTTGAATGTATAAATTACTTCCAGATCTCTGGGGCAGGAAATTTTGATACCTTATTTGGACCAGCTCACGCGACGGAGATAAAGGTTGGCTAAGATGTCATGAATATTAGGAAAGTTTAATGTTAATAAGAATCAAGTTATAAATGAGTTAAAAGTTATGATGAAATATTGATGAAAATATTGATGGACCCACCAAATATACGGTATTAAGGCGATCACGAAAAGCAGCCAAGAAATATTCTCCGAAGACTTAGTCTTAAGAGAGACCTTACCTGCTCCATGTGCTAGTCTGGTTTTCTTTCTGGGTTGCAGTAGTATGTACTGCTGAGATTCGCTGCTATTACGCACCCCCCCCCCCCCCCCCCCCCCCCCCCCCCCCCCCCACCCCCCCCCCCCCCCTCCCCCCCCCCCCCCCCCCCCCCCCCCCCCCCCCCCCCTTTCCACACACCCATCCGCATGCTTTCCCACACCTGTCATGAACTTCCTAACGTATTCTCTCTCTCTCTCTCTCTCTCTCTCTCTCTCTCTCTCTCTCTCTCTTGGCTTGTCCATTTTCACACAAACCTAATAGTTATCTAGATCATCCACCCCACTTTTTCTAATTTTGCTCGATTTGGTTTTTTATAAAATTTCTCTCTCTCTCTCTCTCTCTTGTCTCTCGCTCTCTCTCTCTCTCGCTCTCTCTCTCTCTCTCTCGCGTCTCTTCATATATATATATATATATATATAGAAATATATATAGATATATAATATATATATATATATATATATATATATATAGATATAGATATATTATAGATATATATATATACTATATATATATATCTATATATATATAGATATATATATTATATATATATATATATATCTATATATATAGACCATATATATGATATTATATAAGATATATATATATATATATATATATATATCTATATATATACTATATATATATATATATATATATATATATTATATATATATATATATATGTACATATCTGTATGTATGTATTGTGTGTATACCTATAAGTATACATATGTTTCCTAGATACGTAATGCAGCATATTTTTATGTGTAAAAGAATATATAAACATACTACGTTCATCAAAGTCAGTAATGCATGTCTTGATGTGAATATGTATCAGTGTCCATCCTTTCTAACTAGTATCTTCTTGTGCTTCAGGAGCTGTCTATATTGTGGTCAAGTTCCCTTATGAAGTCTCTGCAATCAAGTAGCATAAAGTCCAAGTTCTGTTAAATGGCATTAAACACGTTTTTCACTGGTATATACGTATTTGCTTCATCATTTATTTCAGGGAAACACTGAGTAAGATTAACTATTAGAGAGACGCGCATTGTTATGTGTGGTTTTGCGTCTATGTGTTGGCGTACTCTTCAACAGTAGCTGCTGCATACAGATGTCTAAATCCTCCTGTAGGTTCTTCGGTCATATGGAAACCGCAACGGTTTAGGTTTTTCTTAGATAATATGACGTGTCGAGAAGGGGGAAATGTAACTTTGAAGTGTTTCTCATTAGATTAATTTGCGTTTCATTGCGGGCACTTTTTGCATTGACGCCTGTTCTGTAATTGTGTAGATATTTATTTGATTATAGTATAGTTTTGTATTTTTATTCATTGTTCTTAGAATCTGAATTCTTAGGCTATAATCTTTTTCAGTAGTGTTTGTTCGGGACCCAATTCAAATCTAGATTCAACTTATTAAAGAAAACGTCATTCAAGATGTTAAAATGTAAAACTTGTAAAACTTCATTTAATTTTTATGTCAGTTGGGTGTTTTTTTTTTTTTTAGGGTGCATTCAGGTGGCTCATTTGCATTTGTTACCGTAATGGATGTGGCTAATTAGACATTACAGTAATCTTTCAGCCAGTAGCAGTAGTATCATGCAATCTAAAGTTTAAATGTGTAATCTTATAAAGCAAGACATACCTTATCGTGTATATACGTAATTTCAGTCGCCTAATAAATGTAAATTAACAACACCCCCCCCCCCCCCCCCCCACCCCCCCCCCCCCCCCCCCCCCCCCCCCCAACCCGAAAAGCCACAAAGCACACACTATCGAGCTACAAGTTGGCATATCAGAGAATCCACGAAAGTATTTAACTTTATTCCTCTGAAGTTTCTTCAATTATTTTTGCATAAGTAACAGGTATTATGGGAGTAGATTTTGCATGCTGTATCAAGTTTTAATTTCAACCGAAACATCAGGAAATAATTTAGTTCCAATAGCAATGCAATTGGATCCCTCTTATTTGGTGCTTCGTTAAGGTCAGTTTCATATTAAATATCTTAGTAAATTTAGAGAAATGTGAATCCTGTTATTCTGATGATAGAACAGGTTTCATTCAGTGTGTGCCTGCTAGTGTGTCAGTTAATATTTAAGCATTTAATAATTTTACAGGTAGTCGCAGCAAGGTATGTTGATGTGACTTGTGCTAGATGAACTGATGTCACAATGCATCGTTCTTCTTGTTTCACGTTAATCATAGGGACATGTTATTAGCAGGGAGAGTTTACATCAGTGTTCAGTCCTCCAATTCAAGCGAAAGTGCAATGCATTACTACCCTAATACTATTCTTCTTTCGTTGTAATACATTCTTATCTACTTATCTGTTTATTAATTTCGTTTTTTTTTTAATAAGTAGGATTTCTTCTTTCTGTATTTCACTTTACCTCCTCTTGCTTCTTCCAAATGAACAACATATTCTTTGGAAGCTTGAATTTTAAGTCAGTGGCTTCTGTGGGCGTGTTCCATATGAAAAGGTTTCAGCTACTGAATAATAATGTTATGAATAAAATAAATAATATGAGTACCATTGCAAACATATTCATATCCCATTTTACCGCAGCTACTCTTGGTAGGTTTTCTTTTGCAAAGTGTTTATTACGTTCTCCCAAACTTCCTTTCGTAATGATTCCAAATTTCTACGGCCTTCACATCTGTGTACTACTAACACTGAATTACTTTTTTGGTTAAAGTGGATGTAAGCGCTTGGATGTTTGTGTGCGCGGGCAAATGCAAACTAATGTACAGTCTGTCTCAAACTACAAAGTAAGATTGACCTGCTGTGTGCAGCTGTATAGCCAGTAGGCCTAACTTAAATCCTTTTTCCTGTAATGCAGGGCACTTATTGAATTTCAAGTAGACTTGGAGGTTTGTCATTGCTTCATTTTTTTTGCAAATGTAGGAAACTCATCTCGTGGAGGTGAACCATATTTTTTTTATATTCTAATACATGTTTATTGTATCTTTATTTCGTCACTTTTCTCAGCTTATTTCTTTTTCTCCTCCATTATTCCGTCGAAATTTAGAAGAGCCTTTCTCCTCTTACCATCCAACGGTAATGCAGGTCACATTTACTCTCTGCAGAGAACAATCCCTCTACTGTTCTATTACCAAAATTTTTGGTATTTGCCGGATCTGCTTTGCTGCGCCGCCAACTTGTTTATCCCCTTCCTTTTTCAGTGCTTCTGTGATTCCTGTTACCTGTAACCGACTCTTAACACTACAGGATCACTCTCCTCCCTCCCACCCTTATTATTGGTGTGTGTGTGTGTATATATGTTGACAAATACATTTCTTTTATATATAATATATTATATATATATATATATATATTATATATATATATAATATATATATATATATATATTAATATACATATATATATATATATATTATAATAATATTTATTATATTTATATGTGTGTGTCTGTGCGTATAACATAGTCAGGAAAATTTGGAACGTGACGAATTTATATAAATAAAGCTAGAAGCCACGAAGGAAAGTGGAACATTGGAGTGCTGTGAGACCTTTCGACTCACGGTTCTTTACTTGGCAGACTTCTGCAGAATAAAATGCCCAGTGAAGTTAGGAAAGCAAGGAACAAAGACTAACACACACACTTCCACACACTACTACTCACACATATATTGAATTACTAACAGATGAATAAATGAACTGATAGATAGATGAGCAAGGGAAATAAAAATTAACCTAAGAGAACTACCTTTAATCTGGAGCCTGTAACTGTTGCAGAAGTCACTGCCCAGGTCAAGTTACAGGAAGTTAGGTTGTAATAGTTACCAACTTATGAAAGGCTAGTATATCTGGCATCTTGAAATGACGCACTACCGACAAAGGCTGACGAAGACGAAGCAAAACATAACTAGAGAGACGATGTAGTCCATCATTTTAGTTTGTTTTTTGTGAGTCGCTGCATTAAGAAAATGGCAATTTTTTGGGCATTTTATTACACAATCTGGCCAATTAACAGCTCCCAACTTGTCAGCAGTATATCCCCAGTGGTACACAGACTAGGCAGAAGTCCAGATTTTCCGTCCACGGAAAGGAAGGCCCTAGTCTGCAGTTACTATTAGATCAACCGTTTATTAAAATCTTTCTGACAGTTTTTCTTGGCCGACACAGTTAGGGTTAGGAGTAGAAGCATGTTTTTATGTTTACTTAGTAATATGAATCTTTCTTAGATAGTGACTACCAAGGATAAAATTTTAGCCGGGTATGTATCCACCTTTGCGGCATGTTCTGTACAAACAAAACAAGATACCGTAAATATTTTATTAAGATAACGACTCCTTAGAAATATGAGTCGTAGATGACGACCCCTGAACTTAGTTGCTGTTCACTGTCTATGAAAGATCCAATAATGTGATGCTACGTATTTATGACAAAATACTCCAGCTTGGGTTGGATACATTTGCTTGGTGTTTTGTTTTCCCTGTAATTTGAAACGAAAGGATAACTTTCACCTTGACAAAAACACTAACTCAACATTCCCTGTAATTTGAAACGAAATGATAACTTTCACCTTGGCACTAACTCAACATTTCAAGATTTCTATATAGTTTCTCCTTGTATTGCACAGAATGGTACTGGGACTTTATGGACACCTTGTATAAATTTTAAAAATTGTTGCGATTCATTCCTTGGGGCATTTCTCTAAATTAAATCTCCACCACTTAACAATAAAAATGATATCGATTATAATGAATATTTCTCAATATATTAGTGAAGATTCGCGCGAGTCCATATTTTCACGGTACTAAAACGTTGCCTTAGTTAACGAAATGTAGTAAAAGTGCTTTTCCTTAGGAATGTTGCAGATTATTTGTAAGTATACACGATGCAGTCTGACATTTTTGAAATCCAAATTATATTTTTTCGGTTTAAAATTGACCACTTCATAGGTAGATTTTTTTTTAAATAACTATTTTCTCCGTTACTGGTGACATTTCGGTTTCCAGAACACTGTTGCTTTGTGGAGTAAGAATACTACAGATGAGATTGACCTGAAAATGCTGCTTGCAGTTTTATTAGGTTTATATTATAGAAATTCATCTTGTATGCCTTTCATCTTAACGTCATTTCAAAGCAAAACCTAAAAGTATCTTGACGTCCTTTCTTAAGAGGAGCCTAAGAGTTGCTCGAAAATAGATTTACGAATTTCTATTTCAGCTTCGCTAGGTGAAGTAAATGCTTTGCAAAATAATCAGACAGTTGTTTACTATTATATTTCGTCTTGTTTATGTGCGTATGTTTGTAATTGTGGTACGTAAGCTTCACGCCGTCGTGCCGCATAAAATCAGGAATTCACATAACCACGAAAAAGAGCAAAATAAAAAAAGGATTACGCTTCAAAAAATGCTCAGTACTCCGCAATTCGTAGGGGAGAACTTTCGTGTTATTGATAATAAAAAAGTCCGGAGTAAATAAGGGGCGTGGGGGTGGGGGGCGCAACACCCCTTCTTACCCAAGCTCAATGAAGTTTCGCCAAATGTCCGCTGTCTGTCCCAACAACGGGAGAGAACGTACTCGCCATAATCGAGACGTTTCATAATACCACTCGTTCGTGTTTCTCTCGTGAAATGATGAGACATCTTTCGATTTTTTTTTTTTTCCTCTTTAGACTTTTGGAAGGAGAAGAGGGAGGAGGCAGTAGCTATCTGTAAACATATAATTTTTACAGATGTATTACGGAGGGGTTTAAAAATATGCACTAATATCTTAAACCAGCGACTCAAGTCACTAAAAGATCATATATATATATATATATATATATATATATATATATATATATATATATATATATATATATATGTATATGTATATGTATAGATTCACGTATGTATGTATATTGTAATAACCACAATGCCTATACCTACATACGCAGCCAGTAAAAATATGATCATTAGATCTTGTATATATATATTATATATATATATATATAAATATATATATATATAAAATATATATATACTATTATAATATATATATATATATATATATATATATATATATATAGCTAGTATATATATGTAGGGGAGAGTGGGGTAAGAAGCCCCCCATAAGGAGAAATGCTTATATTATCTACAGTATTGCAGCTATTGACTTAATAGAGATACTTCTAGAAAGCTTTGTTATTGGTGTATCAACGATCATAATCATGAAAAGCTTTTAGCAATTTAGGATAGTAAAAACATGACCTGAAAAAAAAAAGCAAAGGGGGCCTTTTACCCCGTGGGTGGGGTAAGAAGCCCAGGGTGGAGGCTTTTTGCCCCATACCTAAGATATTGTGGTACTTCATGAAACATCCACTTATATTGAAAAATAGGCGTCTATTGTTGCTAAATATAAAAAATTCAACCTTCCACACAAAAATATTCAAGAATAATGTTGGAAAATATACAGTAATTAATCTTAGAATTCTTTTCTTGTAAAACCTAGGAACTTTTTGGAATTCATAGGAACTGAAATTAGCAAAATTGTAAAATAAATTGACACTTCCTCTACATGACAGCTGTAACAGCACAATTAGAAATAAATTTACTTTCTTTATATACCACCAAGAATAACACAAATAAAAGAAATGGATAAATTTTACATAAGAACAAGAATGACACAAGTAAAAAAGATAGACTAATTTTCTTTGCATTACTCCATTCTCTCTGGCTGAAGTCCTGTGACTTTGGTGTCCATCTGGAATTGTAATGTGCTTTTCTGTTCGACTTGGCTTAACAAATTTAACAAAGTGATGTAGCCAGTCTACGAAACAATCAGCATTAGACGATCCATTTGCTGTGCATCTAGCAACTGATCCAGGTGGGCTGCCGATAATAAGTAGTGAAGTCATTCTTTTACGGGCGAATATAAACATAAGACGAAGACAAACTCCAACTGCATTCTTTACACAAATAGGATGTATTCTGTCTTTTACCACTGGTTACACGTCCAACTGATCAGATGGGGTAAAAAGCTCCCTGGGCTTCTTGCCCCAAAGCGTGGTGGGCCTTTTACCCCACATGCCATTTTTTAAGAAAACTAAATTCACCTGTACTTATATTGAGTTTTCAAGTCTGGATTGCATCGCAAGATATTTTTTAGTTATTTAAAGTAACTGTAAAGTACTGACTTTACTGACAAGATGTCCGCATAGGATATCCCTGGTATAGCACGCATACTTACATGAAATGTGTCCAAAGAAGAAAAATGCGTGCTGGATGTGTCTCATTCTAATTCTCCCAGGCTGTTTGGTATAGAAAGCTTCAGGCAGAAGGTGTTGCTGCACTGACCAGCTGACTAAGTTGCTATGATATGTAATAAGCAAGAAAATAGGGGGAGGCCTCTTACCCCACGGGGGCCTTTTACCCCACTCTACCCTGTATATATATATATATATATATATATATATATATATATATATATATATATACATATATATATACATATATTATATATACATATATATCTGTGAATACATGTATGTATGTAATGATATTCTAATTTGACATGAGATATAAGAGAACATCGGTCAACTAGAGGAAATAAATAAAAGTTGGAAAACGAGTTCACAGTAAGAGTGCGCAAAGTTCATTGCTAGTAAATTTTATAGTATAACTTTTTGCCGTGACGACTGTCGGTTGTGAATTGGTATTGGATGTGAATGATCATGAATGAGCATTCTGGTTTAAGAGGGAAAAAACTTTTCGAATTGAGCTAGTAGTTAGAAAATATTATAACTGACATTGATATTCTTAACGAAAATCTAATGCCTCTTTTTTTTTTTTTTTTTTTTTTTTTTTTTTTTTTTTTTTTTTTTTTTTTTTTTTTTTTTTTTTTTGGCGTGTGTGTGTGTGTGTGTGTGTGTGTAACGAAAATCGTTAGTTGGTGAAGATACTGTGGTCAAAAAAATAATGTATTACGGTTAGTGTCCACCGTCTACAGAGTGACGGCCATAAATGTGTTTAGATCAAACAAAATAACTATTACTATATTATATATTGAAACAAAAACCTTTCATAAATGTTTAGATCGTCCAGGAGCAAACCACAGAATGGTTGAGAAATTTTTTTTTTTTTTTTTTTGTCTAAGTAATTTTATCAGTTATAACCGATGAAGAACAAACCGATCTGTGGTTTCCTCCTGGGCGGTCTAAACATTTATGAAAAGTTTTAGTCTCGTCGATATATAATATAGTAATCGTTATTTTGTTTTATCTGAAAACAATTATGGCCGTTACTCTGTAGAAGGCGGACAATTACCGTAATACATTAGATTTTCGTTGAGAACCGTGCAGGTCTCCTAAATCTTTCGTCTGTGTATATTTAAAAAGAATAATAAAACAGGCATACTACTGTGAATCTACTTTCTCATTTTACTGACTCGTGCAATTATGAGTTTTCTTTAAATATTTTTATGGATACATTTTGGCATAGAATACATTTAGTCATCGATAACACTGATTTTCTAACTTCATATCTAACCCGGAACAAGGATTAGTAGAACCACACTGGAATATCACAATGCTTGTAACGTCATTCAAAGTGGTGATTAAAAGCTCTGAATCTTTCATTCCAATGCAAATCTGCTTAAAATTTAGTAGTTATTAACATGTTCATAAATCCTAATTCCCGAGCGGAATCTTCAAAATTCCCATACTATTTTATACATATACATATATATTATATATATATATATATATTATATATATATATATATATATATATATATATATGTATAAGTATATTGTATGGGTATCATTTATTATAGATATACATATATATATATATATATATATATATATATATATATATATATATATAAAAAAGCATTAAGGCAGCAATTAAATAAACTCAATCCAATAAAGTAACTATTTCATTAACTGGTCCTGATGATAAGCTATAGGTGGATCGTCATTAGATTAAAATTATTTTGAACTGGCACTCTTATCTACCGTTGTTTCATCTGCGAAATCACTGGGATGAAATAAAAAAATGGAAATAAAACTATTTTGAACATTATTGACTCTAGGGATCATGTTACTCAGCGGAGAGGTCATCAATAAAAAAATTTATGATAAATAGTATGGGAATTTTGAAGATTCCGCTCGGGAATTAGGATTTATGAATATGTTAATAAGTAATAAAAGAGGTCATCTTTTAAGCAGATTTGCATTGGAATGAAAGATTCAGAGCTCGTAATCACCATTCTGAATGACTTTACAAGCATTGTAATATTCAAGTGTGGTTCTACTAATCCTTGTTCCTGGTTAGATATGAAGTTAGAAAATCATTGTTATCAATGGCTAGATGTATTTTATGACAAAGTTTATCCTTAAAATTATTTCAAGAAAACTCATATTCGCACGAGTCAGTAAAATAAGAAAGTAAATTCACAGTAGTATGCCAGTTTGATTTTGTTTTTGAAAATATACACAGCCGAAAGCTTTTGATGACCTGAACATTGGTTCTCCTTGTCAATTGATTGACAAACGGTGCAGGTCATCGGAAGCTTTCTATTGTGTATATTAAAAAAAATAAGTATACTACTATGTCATTTACTCTCCCAATAAAATCATTAACGTATAAAACTGTCAGTGGGTTTTCGATCGTATTGAACAGAATCCATGCATTTCTCTGTTCATTTTTTAATAGCCTTGAATTTATTGTGACGTTAATGATTGTTTCTTGAGTTAATCACAAATTGAAACTATTGACATAATTTATCGTACAGATGTCATCAGACATCTGATCATTCACTTTCCCGCATAAATTTCTGAACAATATTTCCCGCCTTATTCTGGCTATTCCTTTAGTTGAGATAAATAGCCTCTGGTCCCCAAGCAGTGCATCAACTGCTTATATTATTGTCCAATTAAAAATCACTGCCACTATTATGAAGTGTTCGCAGTGAATAACTGTATGTTTATATATATATAGATATATTATAATAATATATATATATATATATATATATATATATATATATGTATATATATATATCTATATATATAGATATATATATATATACATAAATATGGTATATAATTATATAATATATATATATATATATATATATATATATATATTATATATATATATATATATATTATATATATATATATATATATATATATATGCAGATTTCATTGCATTCTATGGCTTTTTGTAAAATTCAATGAAATCTGCATACAAGAAAATCTTGGCCAACAAATTCCCCATACATACATACACATATATATATACATATATATATATATATATATATATATATAATATATATATATATATATATATATATATATAACTTATAAACGTTTCCTTAAAACAGAAGAAGACTCGAGAGGGAAAAAAAAAGACAAAAAGAAAAAATCCACAGTCAGAAGCACATTCGCATTCAGAATTGTTGCATCATGGTAGAACAACATCCTGTGCGGTAAACTTCCACACTATAAACACTGTATTAAACTGTGAATTATCTATTGTTATTCTCATTTTACCATGAAGCTGGTTCACTCTTTATACCGTTTGATCGGAAATTACAAAAAAAAAATTAATAAGGCGTCGGTATTAGGGTAGTCATGCATTGCAAGTTCTGGAGAAGTTTCAAATGCACGACATCCTCTGGAACAGCCTCCCTCCAGAGGATGTCGTGCCGTTCGAACTTCTTCAGAAGTTCAGGCGATAATGCAATGCATGGCGACCCTAATAATGTTATAATTGCATTTTGGCTCATTTTTAACTATTTATATATTAATTTATTTATTTATTTGTCTTATTTTTAATAAGTGGTATCTCTTATTCCTGTATTTCCCTTTACTTTCTCGCACTTCTTTCTAATGACCACCGAATTCTTTGGAAGCCTGAATTTGGTGGGCTTGTTCCATATGAATAGGTTTCATCTATTGAATATTAATAATAATAATGGTGCGTTGCTCGCCAGTCTATAAGCAACAGAGAGAAAGCTGTCATCAGAAAAATAGAGAAGATTCTCTACAAGATTAATATCGCTGAAGCAGCAACCATTTTTAACAAAACTTGCCTACGATAGGGTCTCCCTCCGAAATAATAATAATAATAATAATAATAATAATAATAATAATAATAATAATAATAATAATAATAATAATAATAAATGACAATTAAAAGCTGCAGTAGTGTTAAAATATATTATTGTACAATACTAAAATTTATGTTTGGCCATCAGTGGGACTGAAGAGGGATACGGAGCAGTATCCGAAACTCTCTCCTTGTAATTTTTAGCATTGTACAATAATACATTTTAACACTACTGTGGATTTTAATTGTCAAGAATAATAATAATAATAATAATAATAATAATAATAATAATAATAATAATAAATAATCAATAAATAATAATAATACCCAGAAAATATACAGAGAACAGGAGAAAGACAGAAAGAACAGAGGACTGGCACAACAAACCAATGCACGGACAATACATGAGACAGACTAAAGAACTAGCAGCGATGACAATTGGCAATGGCTACAGAGGGGAGAGCTAAAGAAGGAAACTGAAGGAATGATAACAGCGGCACAAGATCAGGCCCTAAGAACCAGATATGTTCAAAGTATGATGGACGGAAATAACATCTCTCCCATATGTAGGAAGTGCAATACGAAAAATGAAACCATAAACCACAGCAAGTGAATGCCCGGCACTTGCACAGAACCAGTACAAAAAGAGGCATGATTCAGTGGCAAAAGCCCTCCACTGGAGCCTGTGCAAGAAACATCAGCTACCTTGCAGTAATAAGTGGTACGAGCACCAACCTGAAGGAGTGATAGAAAAACGATCAGGCAAAGATCCTCTGGGACCATGGTATCAGAACGGATAGGGTGATACGTGCAAACAGACCAGACGTGACGTTGATTGACAAAGTCAAGAAGAAAGTATCACTCATTGATGTCGCAATACCATGGGACACCAGAGTTGAAGAGAAAGAGAGGGAAAAAATGGATAAGTATCAAGATCTGAAAATAGAAATAAGAAGGATATGGGATATGCCAGTGGAAATCGTACCCATAATCATAGGAGCACTAGGCACGATCCCAAGATCCCTGAAAAGGAATCTGGAAAAACTAGAGGCTGAAGTAGCTCCGGGCCTCATGCAGAAGAGTGTGATCCTAGAAACGGCACACATAGTAAGAAAAGTGATGGACTCCTAAGGAGGCAGGATGCAACCCGGAACCCCACACTATAAACCACCCACCCGTTCGAATTGGAGGACTGTGATAGAGCAAAAAAAAAAAAAAAAAAAAAAAAAAAAAAAAAAAAAAAAATAATAATAATAATAATAATAATAATAATAATAATAATAATAATAATGCCACACCACTGTCGCCATTGTTCTTATAGGGACACCATTCCCATCGAGATGGATCCAGGACACGGTTCTCTTTCCTACACTTAGTGCATTTGAAGTCAAATGCATATTCTGGAAATGGTGGCGAGTGCTGAATGGAGCCGGGCACACGAGAGAGGGAAACGGATATAGTGATCCATTCTGCGTCTAAAAGGATTAATAAAAATAGTGAGCTGTGAGCTCTGGATAGGCACCGGGGAAAAGATTGTAGTGTGTGTGAAAGGAGAAAAAGCCCCCGTCCCTTTTTACGCCGTTTGTGTGTGTGGATCTTAATGCCCTTCGGAATATGTTGTATACGTGCCTTTTTATTTTTCATCTTTTTTTATATTTTTCGTTTTGTGCCAATATCTGTTTACATTCTAGTTTGTCCATTTCGCTTTCGGGGAATTTTTTTTTCTTTTTTTCTTCTATTCGTCGAGTTTTCTGTTATTTCATTGAACCCACACACACCTTTGCAAGTCGGGAGACGCATTGATGTAGCAAGCAGCCTGCTGCTGAAACACACACTTCATGATTTTGACACAGACTCCGTTTTATCATTAAGCCCATTTTTATTCGCTCCGCTAATTTAATTACAACACGCCATATGAAGGCCGAAGAAGCACCAAGACTGGTCGCTCGCTCGCGTCTGTTGCAAATGAACATATTATCTCTCGCGTGAATGCTCCGTCAGGGTAATATTGGTACCCGTAAAACACTTGCAGCATTGCTTCTGTCTGTAATCCTAGCCAAGCGAATGAACAGCCTATACAATACTGCGGGGATAAATGAGTAAGGATAGATTACTCAAGGGATAGTGATACTCCCTTTTTTTATTGTTTTTTCATAGTTGTTGTATTTAGATCAATACGGACTTGACTCTCCCTCTGCCATAAAGACTTTATCCATGTTCATAACGCTCGCCTATTGCACCAGATTAAGGCTGGGTTGAGCCTGTTGCCAACGTGGCATTGCGTTGGCATTATGCCTCTGGTTGTGTAGAAATGCCGAGCACATGGCTCTTCTCTTCTCGCAATCGCATTATTCCGCTTAAAAAGGCAAGTCAGATAGTTTTCATCATTCATATTTGAACGCGTTTGAGTGCCACCCGGGGATCCAATTGGGAGGCCGGAGTAAAGAAGTCATTTCGCTCCAAGTGTGTGCTCGCTTGTGTAAGATTTACATGTATGCGCGTACGGGTATGTGTGTAATAAGTGTGTGCTTGTGTAAGCGCTTGGGTTGGACATGCACGTCTGTGTATGTTTGTGTTATACGGTCACGAATTTGCGAGTGAACGTTGTATATTTGTATAAATAATAGAACAGATATATAAGATGTACAGGTTTAATATCGTACATCACACACACACACACATTAAATATGTATGTATAATATATATATATATATATATATATATATATATATATATATATATATAATATATATATATTATATATATATATATATATATATATATTATGTGTATGTAGATATATTCATATATACTTAAATATTGTATATAAACACACGTGTCTGTATATATATTTTTATCTATAATATATACATACACGCATTTATATATACATACGTTCATGCATACATACATTCTGTGAGTGGTCTCTATCATTTGCTTGAGAAGGTCTGTGGATTTCCTTAGGCCTACCACCTGTCAATCCCTCCAGCTTTTGTTGAGGCCTATTTGATAAAGGGGTGAGGCAAGCAAAGCCGCAGAGAATCGTCAAGAAGCCTGAAAGTGTCATCACCATTTTGGTACCATCGTCTCCAAATTGGGAGAAAAAAAAAAACCATGGTGAACTTTTTGCAAAGTGCTTTTGCATATATGTTTATTTTTATTTTATTTTATTTTATTATTTTTTTTTTGCACTGAACATTGCTACCACCGCCGAGCTACTGCCCTTTTCCGTTCATCATGTTTATATTTTTGGTGATCTTTCACTGTGATCTGTGTAACTATACTTATATTTCATGCAGTGATGCCTCTTTACTTATATTTTTGCTGTCATTTTAACCAACCATAACAATTCCAATTTGTTTTGTTTTTGGAAATTTATGGCAATAAAGTAAAAGGCGAAAATGACTAGCAGAATCCCCCTTTTTTTTCTGGTGTAGAAAAATTTCTTGGAAATAAAATATTAAGGACATAGGCTTTTGTGTTCATGCAGAACAAGAGCGAATTTCTCTCCTCTTGGATACTTAGCTTAGTGTTATGCATGTCAACTGTAGGGCGGTATTGAAATGTAGAAAATCTAAATGAAAAGGTCTGAGGACACAGCTAAATTTGACTAGAACTTCAAGAAATTTACTGCTCGTAAAGCACTGTTCACCAAAAACAAATGAATAAATAAATGAATAATAATGATAATAATAATAATAAAACTAATAATAATAATAATAATAATAATAATAATAATAATAATAATAATAAATAAATAAGATAAATAGAATAAATAGATATATAAATAAATAGATAATAGATATATCAATAGATAAATTTAAAACAAAGTTAATCGAAAACACGCGGTAAATAACGACAAACTGCCTTTACATTATTATAAGTTAATTTTTGCCATTAATGACAAATTGCACATTCCTCTCATTTTTTTAAGTTCCGGGTACCCAGTGAAAAATCGGTTCAATTCGTCATACTCGTAATTATCATTTACACCTTAGGGCCTAGACAAGGGTCTATTTTTACTTTATCAAATTTTTCTACTTAAATTTGTTTACAATTAACTAGGAAAAACTAACGCACATAATGCACTGCAAGTAGATGCGATGCCATAGCAATATTATTTGAGATTTCATCGGCTTTAATGACACGTGTACATTAGCTATCAAAAGTTTTGTTTACCTACATTTGTTTACAATTAACTAGAAAAAAATTAACTCACATAATGCACTACATTATGCGATGCAATAGCAATATTATTTCAGATTTCATCATCTTTAATGACACGTGTACACTAGCATACTCATGTTCATTGTTATGTTCAGACAGATCATAAATAGGTAGTTGTTGCTTTAATGCATTGAAATGATACTGAGAACATGTATATATGTTCATCTGTATGCCTGTAGCGGCGTACAACAATAAATACTGTGATATACTAGCCAAAGAAGCACATACCTCACTTTGTCATATTGGGTATGTGTAAATACAGTATTAGTCAAAATATGGATTAACTCTATAATTTTAAATTATTTGTAGATGGACACTTGAGTCGCACAATCACTCTTGAAGCGAATTTTACTCTCAAAAAAGCAGAAAAAAAACGAAACACATCGCCGGAATTGAGATCACATTTTGCCATATATTGACGCGAGTGCTTCAGTCACAGCAAGATGGGTTGGGTTGACTATCACCCGAAAAAGAGGGGAAAATGTAATTAGGTAATTTGTCAATCATTCATACCCGATGGAAATGAGATTGCTGATATACTCAAATTCGATAATGAAGTTAGAATTAAACATGAAATTGCAAGTTCACTTGCCATATTCTATTAAATGCCACCGGTGCGGGTTTGAGGAATACTTTTAAAAAGAGCCGGGACTTGCTGCTGTTGCTGCTACTTACTCTGATCAAAATGTAATGCTTTATGGATTGAACATTCCATAAAAA
>NC_061097.1:53386224-53388724 GCF_015104395.2 Macrobrachium nipponense | reverse complement strand
TCGGTGGGCGAAGGAGATTTTAATCCAAATGATATTATCATTTTTGATAATAGATGTTTTTTTTTCTATCGGCGCCTGTAAAAATGGCGAAACATTTTTTTTTTTAGATTTTTTCTTATATTTAATTTTTATACTGGTTTGGTTTTTTACTTTACACCACGAGACCAATTACTTTCTGCTTTTTTTTTTTTTTTTTTTTCCGCGTGAGTTTTGCGGAAAAATATTTAGAGAGAATTTAGCCTCCCCCCAAAAAAGGTGGTGACCATAAAGAGGTAATTTGCGCAAGCTTTAACAACCGCTGTTCGTGATTCATGATCCGGCCGTAGCATTTATGCTTGAATACGCAAATGGAGAGAAGAAAAAAGGAATAATAAAAGGAGGGGATAAAAGCGGGTTTGCTACAGATAAAATCAAATGGGGTTTTTCTTCCCTGCAATTTTTGTGTTTCCCTTCCCGCTTGATTTTTATGGGGCCAAAATGAGTCGAGTTTATGGAGTGTCTTGGCATTTTGTGTTTCTCATTTCATGGGGGAGAATAACACCTTGTCTGTTGTCTCTCGTGCCCCCCACCACCCCCCACCTGCCCCCCAACCCCCCCACCCCAGTTTCCCGAGTTTAATGAGAGACGCAATCAATTCTAATGGGAGGAACGAACGACTGTCATGAAATTGATTATGATTTTCATAATTTTGGTGAAACAGCAGTAACACAGACAAACATTCTTGTCAATAAAACTCTAGTTATGATAATGATTAACTTTTTTTTTATATAATGGCCGTGTATATTTTAATGATGATGATATTGCTATGAAAGAGTGAAGTAACGCTGCTGCATGAGTCAAGGAACTGTTGTGCTTTTTATTATTTTTTATTATTAAGTTGATTTCTGGAGAAAATTTGAAATTGATTTGTGTACTAGTTGACAGTCTTTATAAAATAGCTACCAGTAACTTCGCAGCTTATGTGTGAACTTTTCAAAACAGATGTGGACGATGAACACTTTCCAGAAGACCATGAGTTGAGATTTTTATTTTTTATTTTTTTTAAACAGTTAACAAACAGTTCTCTATTGAATCCCCAGGTGAGCCTATTTCTTACCTTGATCATTTTCTCCTCCCTGTTTTGAATCGACCTCTTGTCTATCGCTAGCTCTTTGGATATGAGCCCTCTGACAAACTGCATATATATATATATATATATATTATATATATATATATATATATATATAGTAGTATATATATATATATATATATATATATATATATATGTAGTATAAAATATACATTTTATTTCTATTATACATATGCATACACATATATACATTAAATATGATATATATATGTATATGTATATGTATTATACTATAACATATATAATATATATATATATATATATATATATATATATATATATATATATATATATATATATATATATATATATATATATATATATATATATATATATATATATATATATATATATATATAGTCACATGCAGACGCCTATCCTTAATATATTCACAAATATTACGCAACCAGTATCATTTATGTCGAATCCAATGCTCTTTGGGTGTGAACTAAGCCCCAAGTTCGATTCCTGCCCGGGCAGAAGCACTTATCAGTCATGATGCTCTTTCGGTTTAAGTAATTCCAAGGTACAGTAAATTTGATGTTAAAAGTTTGAACTGTAATATATATATATATATATATATATATATATATATATATATATATATATATATATATATATATATTATGTATATATATATATATATATATATTATATATATATATATATATATATATATATATATATTGTATATGTATATATAATGTGTATATATATATATTAGCATTTTTATTTAACAAAAGTTGCAAGCTGTACAGTCCTATCTTTCCTCATAGTCTGATAGTCAGCTGACATTTTTTGAATTACAATCTCATACACCCATCGTGTTTATATGAGGTCCTGTATATATATATATATATATATATATATATATATATAATATATATATATATATATATCATAATAATAATAATAATAATAATAATAATAATATTGATAATAATGATAATGTATAAATTCTTATCAGCGTCCTTAAGTAGGGTTGATGTAAGTTTATGCTGTTTACGTCAATATGTTTTTCTTTATAACCGTGAATTCGAAGACGTTTATGACATCCATATTTTCTTTAACTCTAGCATGTCTTACTTTGAATTTTGAATTTATCCATACACATGAAACATTCATGTGTATGTTTAGTGATATATATATGGGGTGGGTTACGTTTGCTAATTTTATATACCAGTGCCTTTATATTTTAATTGGATTCGGTTTTGAGGTGATGGAAGAATATGAAAAACTAATCGAAATAAATTAATTCGCATTTTCCAAGATTTTTATTTCTATTTTATGACACGTGAGTTTGCTATAAATCTCCCTCGTAAAAACAACTATTTTTATGAGGGAAATCTCTTGAAGAAAAATTTGTTCTGA
>NC_061097.1:53358724-53368724 GCF_015104395.2 Macrobrachium nipponense | reverse complement strand
ACGTCAAGCCGTTGTTCCCGTTGCTGAATAACCACTGGTTCCATGCAACGTAAAAGCACCATACAAACGTACAAGCAAGCAACGTCATCCTGCCCCAGGAATTCTCTCCGTATCTCTCCATTTCCAAATATGTTTCCCATCTTCAACTTGCTGTGGGGAACTTCCTCTGTATCACATTGCCGCGTCTAATAGGTTTTCCTCCCATCTTTTCAATTCGTCTTCTTCCGTCTGTCATCCCTTCCAAAAGCTTCTTGGGACATCTGCCCTCCTATTTTCTTATGAAGTGATGATATTCTTGCGGTTTTTGCAGCGTTTGTATAACCGTGTCTAGAAGTGTGAACTGCCTTATTACAAATGTATTTATTTGGGCCCCGTTCATCTGGTAGACAGATTCAGTATGGCTTTGGAGAATTTACAGAAGTGGAAAATTTAAATTACAAGTACTGCGTCCCCTACGCAAATTACCACATTGAAATATATATATATATATAGATAGATAGATAGATAGATAGATAGATAGATAGATAGATAGATAGATAGATAGATAGATAGATTTGCGATTGCACGTAAGTTCGTATGTCTCCCAAAAACCGCATGTAAATTAACATTCACTTACACACACATATATATGTATGTATATATACCTACATAGTTTATATATTATATATATATATATATATATATATATATATATATATATATATATATATATATGTATATATATATATATATATGACTTGGATTCAGTAGTAGCATGAATGTCAGGATCTCTCTGGACTGGGTACATTGAGTAGTTTCTGAAAACGTGTAAGGAGGAAAGACTTGAAAACGCTGAAAGGTAGTAAGAAATCATTATAATGTCAAGGATTTGGAATAATTGTCAAAATGAGATGTAATGCAGATTTGAGAATAAACTGCTTAAGTGTCGTTCGTAGTTTCCAGCAATAATTCTGGGATTTTCATTTCTCTTAACAGCATATGAAAATACTATTAATTATTTGCATTTCTAAATCAGAACGAAGATTATGAAAGACGTAAATAGAACTGAAGAGACACGATTTATTTTTGGTGTAAATTTTTTAGCCGTTTATTTGCATTTTAACATTCGATGATGAAATGTAGGTGTTTCTTTCTGTTATTAAGACTAGGTATAGGTATTTCACTTAGTGATAAATACAATCCTGTAGTAGCAACAATGCCAAGAGATTTTGATCTTGGCATAAATACCAAGACTTTTTGACGATTCCCTTTCATTTAGATCTTTAGATAATTTTTCACTGTATTCTTTGTGTTCTTTAGTTTTTGCTGTTTTGCCATTTGCATTTGACTCCATATATATGTATGTGTATACTTACTAATATATATACTATATATATATTATATATATACATATATATATACTATATATTACTATATATACACACACACACACACACACATATATCTATATATATATATATATATATATATATATATAATATATATTATATATATATATCAGCAATAGAAGAGTTCCGTGGAAATCGGAGACGAATAATAAATATTAAAACCAGGGCTTGAATGAAGAGCATCTTTATTTGCGACTAGTTTCGGAGATTTACTTTCCTCCGTCATCGGGCAATATATAATGAAAATATTATTTACAATTAAAATCAATGACGTAATATAAGTTACATTAAAACAAAGCAAAATAAGATAAAATTACATAATTACTATAAGTTACATTAAATTAACGAAGCAAAATAAAATATAAAATTACACAATTACAAGACATAATAACCTAAACTCGCAGCAAAATCTTAAAATATATTTTAAGATTTTGCTGCGAGTTTTAGGTTATTATGTCTTGTAATTGTGTAATTTTATATTTTATTTTGCTTCGTTAATTTTAATGTAACTTATAGTAATTATGTAATTTTATCTTATTTTGCTTTGTTTTAATGTAACTTATATTACGTCATTGATTTTAATTGTAAATAATATTTCATTATAGATTGCCCGATGACGGAGGAAAGTAAATCTCCAAAACTAGTCGCAAATAAAGATGCTCTTCATTCAAGCCCTGGTTTTAAATAATTTATTATTTATATATATTATATATATATATATATATATATATATATATATATATATATATATATATCCACAGGTGAAAAATAAGAGACAGAGTGTAGGTCCTGACCGGTCAGGACCTACACCCTGTCTCTTATTTTTCATCTGTGGATATGTGTGATAATTGAATCACGTGTTATAGTGATTATAATCATATATATATATATATATATATATATATATATATATATATATATATACGTATATATATATATATGGCTGTGAAATATATTTTGTTAAAACGGAATTTGGTTTTTTAAAATATAGTATTTACCTTCTACATTTTGGCGTGTTTATGGTCTCCTTTCAATTTACACACACACACACACACATATATATGTATATATATACTTATAATATATGTATGTATATGTATGTATGTATATATATATTATATATATATATATATATATATATATATATATATGATATAATATATTTATATTATATATATATATAAATAAGTAAATATATATAAATTCCTGATGTGCCCCATTCCCAAGACCAACTTGGCACCGAATTATGGTGGAGTAACTCTTTATTATTCATTTGTGACACCAAGCTAAACAGACTGCGCGTCAAAAAATTTAGGTGAAGGTCAGTACCTGTGTAAATCTGTTAAGTCAGCACATTCATGCATACGTAAATGAATTGCTGAATGTCACGGCTGTGTATGTGAGAGTAACTAAGAATCATTGAGCATTCTTTTTGCGTATTGAGTATACAGTAGTTTTTTGTACGTAAGATATTTTTAAAAGTACTCATTGAGTATTCTTTTTGCGTGAACATTATCCTTTCCTGAGGGAAGAAGTAGTTTTTTGTACATACGAATTTTTTAAAAGTAATCATTGAGTATTCTTTTTGCGTATAGCTTATCCTTTACCGAGGGATGAAGCAGTTTTTTATATGTAAGAATTAAAGTAATTATTGAGTATTCTTTTTGCATATACATCATCATTTTCCGAGGGATGAAGTAGTTTTTTATATAAGAATTTTTAAAAAGTAATCATTGAGTATTCTTTTTGCGTAAACATTATTCTTTCCTGAGGGAAGAAGTAGTTTTTTGTACATACGAATTTTTTAAAAGTAATCATTGAGTATCCTTTTTGCGTATACTTATCCTTTACCGTGGTTTTTTTTTATATATAAGAATTTTTCTTACGTAATTATTGCGTATTCTTTTTGCATACACATTATACTTTACTGAGGGATAAAATAGTTTTATATATTAGAATTTTTTTAATAGTAATCATTGAGTATTCTTCTTGCGTAAACATTATCGTTTCCTGAGGGAAGAAGTAGTTTTTTTATATATAAGAATTTTTTAAAAGTAATCATTGAGTATTCTTTTTGCTTATACATTATCCTTTACTAAGGGATGAAGTAGTTTTTTATATATAAGAATTTTTAAAAAGTAATCATTGAGTATTTTTTTGGCCTAGTTTTTTATATATATGAATTTTTTTTAAAAGTAATCACTGAGTATTCTTTTTGCGTATACATTATCGTTTCCTGAGGGAAGAAGTAGTTTTTTATATATAAGAATAAGTAGTCATTGAGTATTCTTTTTGCTTATACATTATCCTTTCCTGAGGGAAGGAAGTAGTTTTTTATATATAAGTATATTTTAAGAGTAATCATTGGGTATTCTTTTTGCGTATGCATTATTCTTTATCGAGGGATAAAGTAGTTTTTTTTATATACAAGAATTTTTTTAAAGTAATCATTGAGTATTCTTTTGCTTATACATTACCCTTTACCCAGGGATAAAGTAGTTTTTTGTACATACGAATTTTTTTAAGTAGTTGTAGACATTCGCGTCGCAAAGATACTGAACCTAGCACAAATTCCTCCGACAAGAATAATGCTACATTTAGTATATGTGGCATAACAGGTGGTAGCTGTAATATTTGATAAACTTTACGCTGTTCAAATATTCTCTCACTTTTCAACTTGATGGCATTGCTGCTACAACTGCCTTCCTTTTGTTTCCGGCCTTTGCACGCTGGTAAGAAAACATATGAATGGAATTGTTTTTTGTAAAAGATGAAAGAACGATCTGAAATTCCAGTTTGATTAAAAGTTGTAAATCTGCGATTCATATGTCATAGAGGACGTGGGCGTTTTTACGCAAGTGTGTATTTGTTTTGGCAAATGCTTTTTATTTTTTGCAGTATTTTTACCTTTTCTTTTTCGTTGTAGTTTTTTTTATGTTCTTTTCTTCCTCACCTATCCATACAGTTCTCGCGTGGGTGGTCGTTGTAAGAGATATTTACATTCTTGTATTTGCATGGGAATATTTTTACCTTTCATTCAGTTTATGTGCCGTCCTTCTGGGATGCATGCGCGTATTTGTAAATGATTAACGATATATTGTATAGACCCTCTTATTAATATATATATATATATATATATATATATATATATATATATATATATTAGTTATTATTATTATATTATATATTATATATATATATATATATATATATATATGTATATATATATATATACATACATAATACATATATATATATGTATATATGTAAATATATATAAAATATATAGATATATATATATATATATATATATTATATATATATACATATATATATATTATATACACACACACACGCACACACACACACACACATATATATATATATATATATATATATATATAAATATATATATATATATATATATATATATATATATATATAAATATATATGACTCACTCTCGGATTCACTATACCTTGGAAAGGGGCAAGTTATTTCCAAGGTATAGTGAACTGAATATAGAATTATATTGTTCGAATATCAGAAAGTTCCGCTTCTACAAGTAACATCAATTTAAATTTAGGCAAGCTTTCCAAACTTTCCAAATAGTCTATGATTTTGGAAATGGACTGTTGTCGAATTTACTATGTACAGAACCTGAATTCGACAAGAACATGTAGAGCAGCGTCTGTATTAACTTATATTCGTACTTATGAAAGTAATATAAGTTTTATCATCTGTTTATAAACCAAATTCCCAGGATCAAGCCATGGCTTGGGGACGATGCACTTATGAATTATAATTCCCCTTTTTGAAATAAGTTATTTATTTCCCATAAGGTTTTTTGGCCAAGTTAAAGTAAGTCCAAAGCGATTGCCAAAAAGTGACTTAATATAATTTTCAATCCACAATTATATATTATAATATATTTCTCTGTAAACATAGAACAAAGACTTTCGAACACCTGAACCGTGTTCCTCATCAGTGTAACGGTACACTTCAGGTGTTCGACGTTACACTGATGAGGAACACCGTTCAGGTGTTCGAAAGTCTTTGTTCTATTTTTACATAGAAATATATCTTAATATATAATTGTGGATTTTTTAACAATTGTTTACACGAGACTGTGAATTTCTTAACATATTTTTCAATGTAAGAAAGTCACGCCTGTATAATTGACTGAAATTCACGATTCGCTAAGTGCAACAAACTGTACAGAAAGCTATCATGGCAAGGTGGGTTGAAACTGATACTTTGGACAGAACATGAATAAGAGCAGCTTGGTCATAGGTTTGGTGTTATACCACGTTTCGAATTCTGACAAGGACGGATTCACTTGCCACAGCTATAATTCTCTTGAACTGTAGGTGATTCTCAAATGATAATATTTTGAATGACGAAGTGAGATGAATAACAGAAGGGAAGAGTAGGTGGCATCCGACAGGGAAGATGCTGCGTGAATCAAGTCTTTACATGGAGAAACAAATTCACATTTATGTAAATGTACATATATTTAAATTTAAAACGTTAAGGAAAGCTATCCTTTTAAGTTTTAAATTTGAATATATGTACATTTACATGACTGTGGATTTGTTTCTGCATCAAGTCTTTGTTGAGAACAGTTGGAGCAAAAGGGTAAAGATATATCTGGCTTACATGTGTTAGATACTTAGATACGTTTTATGGTAGAGCTGATAGAAAGGCAAGATGGAGAGTTTATGGCATGGAGGATAATTTATTAAAAATGGAAAAAATGTTTGTTTGATGTAATCGAAGCATGTTGTAGAATTTGCAGGTGTAAGAGTGACTGGTTTGGTGTAAAACTTCTGGTAATATAAGAGTACCAGTCCTTTTAGCTTTTAATGTCTTTATGTATATATACATGTATATATTTATTTATTTATTTATTTTGGATGGAAGAAAGAAGCCGCAGACATTAGGGTTTGCGAGAGTAGAAAACTTAGGAGTATTTGTGAGCAGGAGCAGGACATTAGGGTTTGCAAGAGTAGAAAGCCTAATTAGAGTATTTGTGAGAAGGAGCAGGAGCAGGATTATGATGGTAGATGCAGCAGGGAGTAGGAGCAGTGAAAAAAGGGTACGGGATCATGTGAAGGTATTTGATTGTTAGTGAAATATATTGAAGTATATGAATTTCATACTGCAGGTAAAAGCTGGTAGTACTATAGTGACTATTTTTTCTTGGTGCTTATATATTGGTGTATGGGACATTGCTTCAAAATTTGGTTCTGTGAGCACTAGTTTCTAATTGCTTTTTTTTCTGTTAAGATTGGTGATTTGGTAATTAGAATACTTATACAAAAAAAGCATACAACTTATGAACAACGATGAAAATGACACTCAGTCACTCATATGCAGTTATGGAGGGCAAATCCTTCGTGTCTAAATTTTCAGACTGGGAGATAAGAAACTAAACTCAGCGACAGAAGCTTACTTTCATAATACTACTTCTGCAATGGGGAGCTGAACGGACATTGTGATGAGCTTACTCATAGGCCACCGATAAGAATTCACACGAAAACAAAAGTAAAACTTTTGAAACTAGTAAATTTGAGAAAATATTACTTTTGAAAGGAGCAAATTTGAGAAAATAATATTACTTTTGAAACGAGCTAATTTGAGAAAATAATATTACGATAATAAATGAGGATTGCCCTTATTGAGAATTATACTTCGCTGATAGCTGTAGATATTATGAAGAAACTCATTTTTTTTTTTTTTTTTTATCCCTGGCTCATCACGCCAGCCCAAAATCCACTGGATTCACTTGTTGACCTCCCGTTCGTCTGGATAATTGAAAAGATGCTCAAGCGGTAGTGAACACACTTGATCAGAAATACAGCATATGATATTCATCAGCATGATGAACGCAATAAATAAGAAAACATAATATTTTCTCCAAAGTGCTATTGT
Organism: Macrobrachium nipponense; assembly: GCF_015104395.2. NCBI lineage: Eukaryota > Metazoa > Arthropoda > Malacostraca > Decapoda > Palaemonidae > Macrobrachium > Macrobrachium nipponense. The sequence continues at coordinate 53,361,403 of NC_061097.1, read as the reverse complement.
GTGACAAGATTGCCACACGAGACCTAGAGATGCAACCCAGAGCCGAAATTATTACATGCTTTCCTCACCAATCAGGAACCAGAAAATCTTCCTAATTGCCAAGTAAATTAAGCCACCACATATGCAAATTGTAAATACTGTTTTTAACAATGAAGCGATTGCAGCTATTAAGGAGGTTTTAGTGATAAAACGTTTACTATACCATGCGGTTTAATGATGATATGGTAATTCACGCCTGAATACCAATCATTCTCTGGATCTTTCCTAGACCCCCCAAGGGTTTTTGGGGCTCGTTGTCTAGGACTAATATTTCTTGTGTGTCATTATCTTTATGGTATTTATAGTCTTTAGTTTTATGTTTTTACGGTCATCCCCAAAAGGGCATGTACTAAACACGCCGCTAAAGTGGATACATATATTGATACATATATTAATATTAAAATCCCTCTGGGTCACTATCTAGGAAATAGCCCATACTTCTAATAAACTGTAGGATATAATATAGTATTTATTATAGAATTTAATATTTACTATATATTCTGATTTAAAGCCTTGCAGGAACAGCTTTTAAAAAGCTCTGAGTTACTCGATTCTCCATAGAGATTAAGTGCAAGGATAGACAGTATATCGGAGAGTTATATTCCTTAAAGGAATTCAGTCACTGAGTGTATGATCTATGATAAGGACACCAATGAGATGATAATAATAATACTCAATCAATCATGCATCATATCACAGGTGAACGACGATAGAATTCTCACGAAAAAAATAATAAAATAAAGAAACACGAATAGGAGAGGCAACATTTTATGGAAATAGTGTTCAGTTTCATAACTTCATTACTGATCGTGACCGCCAATGTGATTTTCTTGAATGTTTTTACTTCAGGTTTTGCTTTCACGGAAATATAGGTGTATTGAGGAGTTCTCTCTCTCCACCTCATACACTTTCCATCGGAGTTCCTATGATCTATCCGTGTTCTGCAACACATTCCATTGTGGGAACTTCCTCACATACAAGATATGTAACACATGGAATAAAATGCCACCAGAAGTTGTAAACAGCAACAGTGTGGAAGAGTTTAAAAGAAAGCTAGACAAAATCATTAGGACTCTTTGAATAAACAGCAAAACCTGCTCCTATAAATAAGTGAGCACACGATGTCTCCTCGGATGGACAACAAGTCATCGAGTCATCCTAATCCTTGTAACTCAATGTCACTCCACATGGTTTTCAAGACATTCCTACTGGTCTTTGGCATGCTACTTCACCGCCCCACCCCCCTCCCCCGCACCCCATATATATATATATATATATATATATATATATATATTATTATATATATATATATATATATATATATAATATTTGTTTCTCTCTCCTTACCACGTTTATTTGTCATCTGAACCTATGAGAGCAGCTGCATTCAAATACCAGTCTCAGTACACCACCCATATGTACACCATCCTATTTGTACATACTTCAGTCGGTTCATTTGCCATCTTGCAATGACCTCTTTTAAAAATTCGTTGTAAGTGTTCATATTCCAGACGTGTATGGGAGTATAGTTCTTATATGCTTGTCGGATTTATCCTGTTCACCAGTGGGATGAAATTAATTACCAGCTGTCTAGCTGTCTCTTTCCACTTCATCAGGCTGTGTCTAATCTTTTTGTCACAACAATCATAGACCAACTTCACCGTCGAGATCATCACCAAGTAAAAGATATATCGCATTTCCTCTTGGTCTACCCTTAGAATCATAGCAGGTCCTTCTCTTGGTGTGCCCTTAAAATCATTGCAGGTCCTCATTCCACTCTGAACTGTTATTCTTAAACATTTAAGGCGCCGTAGATCCTTCAATCAATTAACATTGGCAACCCTAAGGACCTCCTTTGTCAGCCACTGTTTCATGCAATATTCAACATAACATACATTTCACTTTTCCTTCAGCTTCCCATATCTACCCTCAACTACCTTCTCTCTTCTTCTCCATCTTAAAAAAAAAAAAACCCATTTTTGAAAGCTTTTCCTCTGATTCTCCTGTCAACAGCAAAGTCTGCATGCAGGCTTCCCTTTCTGCATTTTGTTGCTTCCTCCATCACTGTGACAAATAAGAAAAGATTCAAAGATCCTCTACGGATACCATAATCCTCCCCAATCACATGTTTTTCATTAGCTTCTCTCTTTTATCGGATTAGACGTTAAAGAATTTCTCTCCAATGTGTCTTCTTTGTCCTGTGATGTCTTTGCCTCGTCTCATACTTTTTTTCACGATTTACTTGGCCTCCGTGCTGATCTTTATTTATTGCTACATCCATCTATGCCTTTATGAACAGTAAAGTTAATACCTCAGTGTTTTAAATACTTGCCACTGTACCCAACCCCACCCCCCACCCTCCGGTCATGTAAAGCAGGTTTATTCTTGGAATGTTTTTTGCCTCAGATCTGGACTCATCTCTGCTCATCGCAAGAATGTCCGGCTCTCAGGTGTTCATGACACCGGAGTTATCCATGTCTCATCTACCAAAAACTCAAATATTTTTCACTTATTACATTTTCCAACTGTTATAACGTTCTCCAGCCTTTCATCTGTTTTGCTACATTTCTGTTCATCATTTCCTACCTTCAGCAGATTTTTCAATATACTCTTGTAGTAATGCTACCGTTTTGTTTTCAC
>NC_061097.1:53338724-53353724 GCF_015104395.2 Macrobrachium nipponense | reverse complement strand
AACATGTAAGACAATGATGAGGAAAGGAGAATTAATTTCCGAGTCAGCTGAACATTGTGGGAGATCATTTCTTGAGAATCAGAAAGGGACCAGCATTGATTCTAAGTTTAGTCGTAAGTCTTACAACTCGTGCTTCCTGAATCTAGGTTTTTTTTTCTCTCTCAGTTATTCAATGAGGTGTTGTAGACTCGAACGCAGGCTAAACCCAGGCAAGAAACAAGTTTATGTCCCAGACTCTAGTATTTTCATAAGGGCAGGTGCCTTCGGCCATCCTCAAGTCGTTCTTACACATACTTACGTATATATATATATATATATATATATATATATATATATATATATATATATATATATACATAAATCTAGGTGTGTGTATGCGTGTCTTTGTGTTTGTATAATTATTTATGTGCGTATATATGCACATATATTAATGTGTGTGTGTGTGTGTGTGTGTGTTTGTGTAGTGATCGATAATGGAAAAGGCGAGGTGGTGAGATTTGGAAAACAGCAAGAAATTAATTCAATTACAGAAGTTAAATTAGAGTCTTCCGAGATGATGTGGTTAGTCACAGAGTATAAAGTAGGTGTGTTTGTGATGGGAAGTGGAGGGAGGGTGATAGCAGTAGTGCTGACTAAATGGTGGTGAATAAGAGCTGGGACAGGTCCTTAATATCAAGGTATCACAGATGTGTGGATTCAGGGGCGTGGCTACGTGTGTGTGTGTGGGGTGCATTGTTGGGTTGACTCATGACCCTCATGACAGGTGTTGTGGGACCTTTTTTTTTTTGTTTTGTGTTTTTGGACCAGGAATTAATCTTCGTTTCAGCTGCTGAGGATGACTCTGGCTGTGACTGTTTCCCCTGTCTTCAGACATCAGCTCTTAATCTTCCACATATCCTCCTGCTTTCCTGGCTTCTGTTTTGTAGGATTAAGTAAATCCGGTCTCATCTCATCCTACTGTCGTCCATTACAATTTTGTGTCAAGTAGCTATTGAAATTAATTGCTTCATTATTGTACTATCCTTTTATTCTTCATTGTTTCGTCTTTCTGATTTGTCTCTACTCTTTAACCTTACTCACATACACTTTCACATATCCCCTTATACAGTACCTTTAAACTGTTTCGCTAGTTTCATACCTTTTCTGTCCAATTTGTGCAGTATTATCTGCAGACATCAGGCGTTCTACTCTCCATTCTTGATCCATTTTCTTATCCAGTTATTGTACCTACATCTAATATACCCTTGGACTTCTTGCATCAGTTCGGAACCGATCTTACTTCATGTCAACATGTCCTCCAACCCGATCTCCCGTCTCAGCATTTCAACACCCTCTTTGCTTTTACCTTTAAAGATTTTTATTCACTTTTAGTAAATCACTTTTTATCAATATCCCACCTCAGCGAGCTGTGAAGTTTTTATCAGCAGGCCTTTTTAGTTCTCCGTAAAAGCCATCCAATTTTTGCTTTTATCTATTCTTGAACTTTTGCAAGTGCACCATGATAATCATTTACTCCTCACTCTCTCTTCTTGCATAAGCTTACATTTTTCTTGCTAGGTTGATAATTCTGTTATCTTTCATGCTTCCCCCATTGAAGGTTTGCTTTGCGCCTTCCCTTTTGCACTAAGAAATGTTGTGCTGCACAGTTTTGAATGTTTCTAACTTGATGCGAAGCATAATCTTCTTGTCACCTAGAGTATGTCAACCTTCCATTTTCAAATTTCTTGAAGGTATTGAAGGTGTCCTAGACGACGGCCTCTAACTAATATTGGTGGTCACCACTCTGGAAATGCTGAGAAAAATTTTATATTTGGTAGCTATCAGGAGACTGTTTTGTATGTGTGAGACATGTATGTATATATCTTTATATACACACACATGGATATAAATATATATATATATATATATATATATAGATATATGTATAGATATATATATATATATATATATATATATATATATATATATATATATATATATATATATATATATATTCCACTAGCATCGCATGAATGCAGGTAGTCGTGACATTACTGGGAGATCACAGGAAACGGAAAGAAAGAAAGGAAAGAAAGAAAGAGAGAGGGATAAAAAAAAGCAGCGCATGCATACTTCCTGCTTTGGGCATTTTGTGTGTGTGTGTGTGTGTGTCGTTAAAGCGCGAAAACCCCATTCCCTCTTTGCTTTTTGCTTCCACCTCTCCTTCCCTATCCAATTAGTCAATCAACTGTGGTTCTTTATTGGTCATGCACAAGGCGGTCGCGCGGTCAGCACCACGCGAGGGTCTCCCCGAAGTGGTCAGGCGACATGCACGCGCTCTCTCATGATTCATGATGCCACGCGTACAGACTTAACCCCTTTTGCCTCATTACAGGCCACCGGACAAGGGGAAGAACGCTTGTCTCTTTACATGTGGTTTTTTTTTTTTTTTTTTTTTTTTTTTTTTTTTTTTTTTTTTTTTTTTTTTCTGTCACCCCTTTGTTGTTGACTCGCATTTTGCCCTCAGCTGATCAGGCGGAAGAAGAGTGCATGATCGCTTTTACGGTATGATGTATATAGACTGCAATTATTTTTGCCTGTTTGGTTACCTTTACTTCTTATAGATGGAATAGAATTTATTTACTTAATCTATATTTGTGTATTATGTGTCTTTGACTTCTTATAGATTTAAGAGATTTTTTTTATTGTCTTATTATTTATGTTTCAGTTCCTATAGATTGAATACAATTTTTTTCCTTTTTTTCTGACAAATAGTAATAATGATTTATTCGCATTATTACTGGGAACTTTTAATTGCTTAAGGAGAGATTACGTTTTAGATGGATGCGAAGTAGTTGCTTGATTTATTTTTATGTAATTTTAAGGAAAAACATTACAAGGATGCACTTGAGACACTTGTACGGAAGAATATACTTACTGTAAACTGCAACTGTGACAAGATGAGAAGGAAAAAAATATTTTACTTGATTATCCTGGTTTGCATAGATAAGGTAATATCTGTCCCTATATCAAATTTTTTTTTTTTTTTGCAATTGGATGTGTGCATCATATATTTTAGGTTACAGGATAACTATGGTCTTCCCGTATCAAGATTTATAACATCTTCTTTTGTTCTAGATAATTTTGGATAGGTTAAAAAACATATTATTCTTAGCCTGGCAGATTCATCTTTTTGCTCATAAAGAAAAATAAATTCTTATACTTAATTCGTTATTTATCGGTGTGGTGTATTTTTGTGTGAATTTATTTTACTCAGTTTATTTATATGTCGACTTGATCTGATCGTTATTGACGTATATCTAGAAATATATTTGTCATTATATCTGCGTGGTCAATTTGAGAAGATATGAAAAATGCTTTCACTCACATACTGTCTTTTCTGTCTTGAAGTTTAAACATAAAAGTAGTCCCGCTCTGTCATATGTTAATTCCTTCCTCAAAAAAGAAAAGAAAAAAAAAACTAGTAGAGACAAATATCCACAAAATATAAATCTTGAGTTCAAAGTTTTGAAATTGTCACTCACTTAAACTTTTGTGTTCAGTTGCATATATTTTTATTCCAGTTAACCTTATAATTCGCACTGCTGAGAATTTGTTTTGTGCATGTGGAATTTTAAAACGGATAGCCATTGGAAAATCTTGTGTTTTAACCATTTAGTTCATTTTACTACTCGTTAGATTAAGGGAGGATTTTAAATGAAACTTTATATTACTGCCAGACTTAATTTTCTACGATGTTCAGTTTTCAAGTAAATTATTGATTTTTGCAAGTAAACAGACTCCTTAAGTATTATGTAGTTTGTTGTTTTACGTATTTATGTTCCGCTGTTTAGAATATAGTATACATTTGAAAATTCCTGGAATTACTTCAACCCAAAGTGGCATTGTATAATTTAAAACAATATTCTTGTATCTATTGAGATTTTCATCTAATTGTAAAAGTTTTTTTTATCATATAACGAGTATTAAGCTAATGAGAGAGAGAGAGAGAGAGAGAGAGAGAGAGAGAGAGAGAGAGAGAGGGGGGGTGTGTGTGTGTGCGCGCGCTTGCTTGCATGCGTGTTTGGTTGGATATGAATAAAATCTAGGGGATTATACCACCAACTTTGAACATTATTCTGTGGTGCTGAGATTATCAGTAATTTTATTAAAGTAGATCGCATAAGAATCAGGTAAAATATTTTCTGTCTCGAAATCAGATAAATTTTATATCACTTTTTTTCAACCTACGAAAGCCTGCAATAAGATTTTCGACGCTAAAAGCAATTAAAACTCGGCATAATTCCCTTCGATCGTCTTAACACCCAGGGATGATTTTGTACAACCATTTTGGTAGATTACACAGCTCTGTCAAAAACCTGTGTTGGATATACAGTTTTGAATCCATAATTGCGGAGTGATAATGTATTAACGTTTTTCTGTGAATAATGGATAACTTTATCTACATGTGAATGGTTGACAATAAATTGCGCCTACACACACTTAGATAAGTGTATTGTATATATATATATATTTATATATATGTATAATATGTATGTATATATATGTATGTATATATTTATATATATGTATATGTATAAATATATACATATACATATGTATAATTATAATGTATGTATATATTTAATATTGTATATGTATAAATATATACATTATACATAGTTAATATATCCACTAAATTCATATATATATGTATGTATATAGTATGAATATATTGTGTCACCCAATCTTTTATTTTTTCCTTTTGTTGATATATATATATATATATATATATATATATATATATACATATATACATATATATATATTATATATATATATATATATATATATATATATATATATATATATTGTAATTATGTTTTATGTACACACACTCACGCACAAAACACACACACACGCATACACACACACACACACACACACACACACACATATATATATATATATATATTATATATATATAGTGTGTGTGTGTGTGTACATACATATATATATATATATATATATATATATATATATATATATTTTGTATGTGTGTGAGTGTGTTCATATGCATTTATTGTGCAGCTAAAACACTCATGTAACAATTGATGTATATTTTTATCCAGGAATCCGACCACTTCAACTAAGTGAACATGTATTCTTTTATGCAATCTATGTTGTAACTCTCCACATGACAGTCGATGATGCAACAATTCAAGTGGACCAAAAATCGGAATAACGTCTCTCCTTTAACTCGCGTACGTCAGCACACTTACATATTAGCATACAAGCTCCTTATATATTCATACTATGCATTAATTATAATATGTACTTGCAGACCATCTACTTTCAAAGTTCGAGGGAAAAGTCTGAACGAAGTTGTTCGTTTTAAGAGGCTAAGGTTCCTGAAAGTAGAGGAACGTGTCCTTCAGTTGCTAAATGACAGTTGGACTAGAGAAGTAGTCACGGGTGACCTTAGTCTGCAGACCATTTAGTGTTAGTGGGGGAAATCTGTTTTGCAAATACTTTTGAGAGCACCTGAAGCAAGTATTTTGAAAGGGCTCAAGATCGCAGTCGTTAGTGAGAAGCTGTGGTGTTTTAAGTGGCAGTAAGTTTCGTATTATCCAAAATATTTTCTGATATATTTCAGTTTTACAATATAACAAGCGCTTACCAAATTAAGCCGTGACTAAGAAATAGATATAAAGAAATAACATAAGAAACGGGTTTAAGAAACAGATACAGTTTAGCTCTTATGGGGGAAGGTTTAGGAAAATTTTTCTATATCGTTTTAAGAAAAGCAGACAGATAAAACTTTAGGTAATGATAATTATTGGATGTTTGTTAATGCCATAGTTGTATATTGACATAGAACCAGTCACAATTGACGAAGAAAGAGTTGGTTATTGTGGGAAGGGAGATAATTAAATTTCCTTTCTCTGAAGACTTTGGTTTCCAAAGTTGCACAGATTGCACAGGTCCTCCATCACTACAGCAGTTCAGGCAGTTTTAAGTATTTTCGACGTGATGTTCAGTGGCGCAGCATAAACTTCTGAAGAGGTATGTGTGTGTTCCTCGTACCAATATCAGGGTGACGTCATCCTCACTACTTCTGACATGTTATACTGGGACACAACATTTCGAATGTTCAATTGGAACTTCAAAAGTTCAAACGAAGATGCACTCTCTCCTTGCACTCTTGATACATTTTTATCTATTAATTCCCTTTTTTTCTTTCTAATAAGTGAGCTCTCTTCTTTCTGTATTTCCCTTTACCTTTTCTTGCTTCCTAATGAGCCCCGTAGTCTTTGGAAGCTTGAATTTCATGTCATGGGCCCCTTTGATGGGCTTGTCCCATGTGGATAGGCTTCATCTTAGGAATAATAATAATAATAATAATAATAATAATAATAATAATAATAATAATAATAATAATAATATCTGGGAGTGGCACTGTGTCATTCGAGGGCATTAAATCTCAACTGCATCAGTGGAAGAAAGAGATCTTCAGCGATGAATTCTGTAAGATATTTTGTATCCTTCAGATAGTCTGGGTGCATCGTACTCTTGTAAAATAACTTAATATACACCGGGATGATCCTGTCCCTTTCCTCTTTATTATCCTTCCAAGAAGAGTTAAGAAGACAAAGGTCCTCCTGACATACCTATCCACAATTGTCGTCGTCTCGTAAATTTATGGCCACAACACATTCTCCCAGTTCATGAAGGGTCAGGGTATGTCGACTTGCTGTAAACCACTGTGGTGTATTGACCTTGAGATCTGGGTAACTTTTGCTTCAAGGAAAGGGCGGGCCCATGGTGGTTCTCGTACAAGTATATCGAAGAATTGAGGTGACTTCTAAAGTTAAAGGTGTCTTCAAAGTCGTCCTCTGTTTCCACATAGAGAAAGGTACCGTCACTGTCTCTGTAGTAGGTGATTTGGGTAAGACAGGAATTTTTCTTAAAGGTCTTTTCCTCAATGAAGCCAATATAGACGATGTAGAGGGAACCTGTTACAACCTACTTACATTTAATATTACTTACCTGTGGTAACTCATAAAAAAATATTTGGCAATTTCCTAGGGCAGTTGTTTCATATAACTGACAGGGTGTAGGCTAATTCTGTGTTTGCTCAGCTTGATAATTTATTTCTTAATGAAGATCACGAGAATAGTTTTTGGATAACAAAAAAACACAAGTTCTCTCAGGATTCAGTTTACATTTACTCGACGTATCACCATTTCTGGTGATTACTTAAGTAAAGTTAGTTGTTTATTCTTTTCCGTGAAACCTTCATAAAGCTCAAAATATCAAGCTATATTTTTTTCCTACAACGAAAGATAAAATTATATATCTATTTTTTATTCTAAATAATACTCAAATTGATGTTCATTTAAAAGCATCTGACATTAGGGTCATGCAATTTTATATTTTCGTTTATAATGGAATTTAAAATAAAAATGGCCATACCTTGCTTTGGTAAGATTTTGGAATGTGGGGCGTTGCAGCCGTTCAGATTAAAGTAGTTAATCATTAAATATGTAGTTAGGTCCTTAATCTGAAGAATTCGTCGTAGTTGACGACTGGTAGTATTACATCCATTCATCACGAAAATATCCGTTATTCCTGAAACCGACAAAGACTGTTAATCTTACGATGAACTTACTATAAATATAGGTAGCTAGATAGATAGATGGATGGATATTTATATTTTACCATTCACCTTTTATATCCTCAATGCTGGTGATAGTATTCTAGTCAGTATACCTCGAGAATTCCGGCTTCATCGGAAACCTCCTGCTGGTGTGTGTTTTATGTGCATGATTTACAACCTTTGAGAAAGAGTGCTCGTCCAGTCGACCTAAATTCAAGAGCCATTTATTCATTGACTCATTCGCTGCTGGGTTTGAGATATGTAGGAGCAGTTTTTCGTTAGTGTGTCTATGTAAAACCCCAGAACACTCATAGACAGAGATATTTAGTTCGAAATGGAGATGCGATGGCAATGCAGAAAGTAAGCTTTGAATTTCCTCTGCTTACAAAGAACAACTGGAAAGAAGATGATACAACACCTGATTATCAGAGGAATCAAACAAAAAAATTCTCTCGCAGTTTTCTCCTGAAGATGGAAAATGAATCCACTCACGCATCTCTCTGAGAAAGGGCCACCACAGATAGGGCCTGCGGGCATTCGAGTGTTGAGTTAAATAATATGTAAATACTAACAAGTGAACAAGATATACTCAGTCATTTTGTGGGTTTCTTTCTCTTTCTGAGGAATCTTTGGCATTGTACTGAAAAACCACCTGGATGACCAAAGCTTTCTCGGATCGTTCTTAGATAGTGATACCCCCCCACCCCCCACAAGGGTTTTCGGGGATCGTTGTCAAGGACTGATATTTCTTGGGGTCATTATCTTTATGATATTGACAGTCTTTTGTTTATGTTCTGACACCCCCGTTATCTAGGACCTATATTTCTTTTGGGGGGTCATTGGCTTTATGGTATTTTGTTCATGTTTTGACAGCCATCCCTAATGGGCTTGGACATAAACACGCCGGAAAGGTGGATATATACCTGGTTTTATACCCTTGGGGTCACTATCTAAGAAATATCTGGTTTTCTCAATAAATGGCAATTAATTTTGCTATCTCATCCCACACTTGAGAAACATCCAAGATATTTTTGCAAGTTCCATTACTGTCGTATTAGCTATTCAGATGAAAACGAGAATATATATGCCATAGTTAGACGAAAGAAACTGATCGGAAATTTGGCCTAATACTATATCCTGCAGGAAAATAACAGTCCTCTAAAACATATCAACATATATAACTGCGAACGTGCTATGTGGAGTACATAAATCTGTTTTTAAGCTTAGGATCCGTGTAGTTATCCTTATTTGCACATTTCTTATTTCTTATTTGCACATTTATTATTGCTTATTTGCACATTTATTTCTCATATGCACATTTATTTTTTATACGCACATTTATTTCTTACTTGTACATTTATTTTTCATTTTATATTTATTTCTTATTTGCATATATCTTATTTTACACATTTATGTCTTCTTTGCACATTATTTCTTATTTGCGCATTTATTTCTCAATTGATATTTATTTCTTAATTGATATCCATTCCATATTTGCACACTTCACATGATAGATCGCTGAAAATTTCGTTTTGGGAAGTTATATTATTTATGGTCCAGAGGTCTGATAGAAATATATATTATTCCTTGAAGGATACCTTTTTCGTTTGCCTCATGATATACATCGCAATAGATCCTATTTTCTTGGTGTTTCGCTTTATAAATCAGGAGGGAGTTCATCTGAATTCATTTTAATTATAAGGCCCACCTTTAAAAGTGTTAGTCATACTTATTTGGGATTGGCTGTAGGGGAAAGTCATTCGGTCCTAATAACCTAGGATAATTTACCGGTATTCATTGATAAAAAACACTTGGGGTTTTTCCAATACATGTATCCGGTATATATATATTATGTTTATATATATATATATATATATATATATATATATATATATATATATATATATATATATATATATATATATACCGGATACATATATTGAAAATACTCCAAGTATTTTTATCAATAAGTTCCAGTATATATGATATATATATATATATATATATATATATATATATATATATATATATATATCTATATCTATATCTATATCTATATCTATATCTATATCTATATCTATATCTATATCTATATATATATATATATATATATATATATATATATATATATATTGTGTGTGTGTGTGTCGCTACGTTTGCCTAAAATATTCAGTACTGAACTTGAAGTCGCATGTGACCTAAGAACAAATTCGTTATTGACCAGTTTCGAAGACTCGATTCCTTGCCCCAGATAGTGACCCCCAGCAAATTTCGAGGGTCGTTACCTAGGATTAATATTTGTAAATATATCAATAAACATTTGATTGGTAAACAATCCATTGATTGTAAATGTATGAAAACATATGCTGTATAAAGTAAAGTAAATTTGTTTTGTATGAAAAGTCAAGTTATGTAAAGTGCATTTCAGCTTCTAAGATAAGAAGTAATTTAAGAAAACAACAGCAGTTGTATCCGCAAGGCTTGATTTGGCTTTATTTATGATACGCTACTCCATCACATTATGAGCAGATTTCCTAATCATCATAAACAGTGAATTAATTAAAAGTCTATTTTATTCTCGATTTTTACGAGACGGTCATTTAATCCCGGAAAATGGTCGTAAATATGCGTGTCTACTCATGGAACATAATTCTCTGTTTGCTGTAACATTCCAGCCTGTGTGGTTAACTTTAAGTAGGACATAGCGAGCCACCATTCAGGTTTTCTTTATTAGTAGGTTTTTTTTTTTTCTTTTTCTTTTTAAATCAGGAGTTTGAGAGAAAATTGTTTCAGATTCAGAACAAAGGTTACTAGCCTTAAATGATTCTGTAATGTTCGAATATTGGCAGGAAAGATTTGTCTATTTTTTTTTTTTTTTTTTTTTTTCCGGAGGGTTGTTTTAATATGATAACCCCCTGTGGCTAACTTTGCATAAAATATTCAGTACTGAATGTGAAGTTGCCTGTGAGCTAAAAACAAATTTGGTTTTGGACAGTTTCACAGACTTGATTCCGTGGCCTAGAAAGTGACCCCGATGATGAAAGTTGGGGGTGGGGGGGCGTTCGTTATCTAGGACTAAAATTTCTTGAGGGTCATAATCTTCATGATATTTACAGTTTTGTTTATGTTTTGACGGTCATACCCAACGTGCTTGTACTGAACATGCTGTAAAGGTGTTTACAGACCGGGTCAAAACCCTTCTGGGTCAATATCTAGGAAAGATCCAAAAACCCTCGTGGGTCACTATCTACGAAAGATCTAAAAACCTTTGGGGGGTCACTATCTAAGAAAGATCCAAAAACCCTTGGGGGTTCACTATCTAGGAAAGATCGAAGATTTCTCCATTTAAAATCTTTCGGCGTATTTTTAAAGTTCCTTGGCGATGGAGAGCAGATGAACTCAATTAATAAAGGAGGAAAACAGCTAGTTAACCAGAAAGAAATATCAATCTAACTATGGATATACGCATTAAAAAAAAAAAAGCTAGTTTCATGACTGTACGTGCCTAGTGCAGTTTGCTAACTTTGGCGGTTATTTTTAACAGGTAAGAACTTTTTATTTTTATTTGCAAGAGTTTTTTTATTTATTAATTTTTTTTTAATCAAATGTATTAGTTATGTACCTTTTTTGTGTTATGAGCACACGATAATTGGTGAATTAGTCTTAACATAGCAATTATCTGCGTATGAGATCTTCTTGAAAGGGCCAAGTGTCTGTTTGGGGGTTTCCGGTATAATGTTGACAGATGATGCATAACTTTCAACAATGTCGACGAAGTGACTTCATAATTATTGTTTAGTCACGAGTAAGTGTTAGTTTTTTACCCTTGTCTACACGAATATATGCTCTAAACTTCAGCTTGTATGATTAATTGTAAATAGACAGCTAGAATAACAATTTGTTTTGTTTGCAGTTGATTCATATAATATGGCACCGCTTTTGTCTTAATTTTCCAGAAAGAATTCCATATTTTAGAGGCAAAATGTTTACAACTTTTAAGATTTATAATCAGTGAACAATATTACGAAAACGTAGTTGTACACAACATGATTACATATATATATATATATATATATATATATATATATATATATATAATATATATATATATGTATATATATATATATATATATATATATATATATATTTGTGTATATGTGTGTATAATATATATATAAGATTTCCCAAGTACGAAGTATTAAATATATCATATGGTACGTTGAAAATATGCGGTCGCGTGCCCTTGCGCGCGCGCGCGTGAGTCCAATACTAAAAAAGTTCGAAGTTTAAACCCCAAGAGCATAGCGTCATCTTACGTGCACCATTCTTTTTATTAATTAATAATAGTATCTAGAGAACTACTTTAGCAGCGAAGTGAACGAGAGATTGGACTCTTATCGTACCGCGGTTTCACAGCAGGGTAACGACAGCGCTGGTTAGCGTCGGTGAGAGGTGTACCATCGTCTTGGCGCTGTTATATCGAATAATCCATTAGGGAATAAATGCCTTGACGGGAGTCGGCTCCCCCCTCCCCCCTCAAAAAAAAGAAAAAGAAAACCACGATGATGATCTGTTTCTCAATGTGCCGATATTTGCATTGATGTTACGCTAGCGATACTACTGTACATGCCCTGACGCATTCGAAAGAACATTGAATTATGCGGTCGTAGCTCTATATAGCGAATCTTCAATTCGTCAGCCTGGAAGTTTCTCTAAACCATTTTTTTTTTTTATAAATGTAGACTAATATATTTTTTGTTACTTTGTTTATAAAGGCTTCTATTTAACTAATACTATTCTGGTATGGATTACACAATTCTTCAGGTTGTTTCAATTCTGTGGTAGCCTATTCGTTGTGCAAGTTAAGAAAACTGAGTATCACCAACACTCCTTAATTGTGTATGATTATATATATATATATATATATATATATATATATATATATATATATATATACACATACATACATACATACATACACACGTATGTATAAGGTGGCAATCGCTGTGGGGTAACTTGCTCTCACCGCTGGCTGCCCATCATCCCCTGTCCCCCAAACTCTGAGTGGGTATCGGCGGTCTGACAGGGCAAGAAAATGGCGTGGAGCTAAGCTCCCCTACTACCGCACCCCAACCACCAACCCCCAACGCCTTACGGTGAAACCGGGAGACTGTTTGGTGCGAACCCTTTCTATAAGGGCAGATGCTTAATAGTATGCATGTATATATATGTACTTATGTAATATATATATATATATAATTGTACTATGTGCGTGTATGTATATAATGTATTTAGTAATTGTTTTAAAGCTCATGTATCGAATTATAATTTAGGTATGTATGTCTATACACTGATCACATTCATATATATATATATATATATATATATATATATATATATATATATATATAAATATATATATATATATATATATATATATATATATATTATAAATGTATATATATATATATATATATATATATATATATATATATATATATATATATATATATAATATATTTATATATATATTTTATATATATATATATATATATATATATATATATATATATATATATATATATATATATATATATATATATATATATATATATATATATATATATATATATATATATATATATATATAATGTAATTGTACTATGTGTATGTGTACAATGTATATAGTTATTCTTTTAAAGCTCATGGGACGACTGAAAGTTTGCTCAGCTGACTAATACTCTTGAAAATACTCTTGAAATCTTGAGATGATTCGAGAGATAGTGACAGATTAGAGGAACGCGGTATTATTGTAAGGAAAAAAGTGGTTGGACATAACCTGAGGAAAACACTGATCTATTATTTTCGTACAGACGTTTTGTAAAGGTCTGTAAGTGTGGAAAGAATGAACTTACCAAACGTTGATGTTACTGATTTTGATACTGTAATTTTGAGATATAGTGGCATGGTGACAGGTTACCAATGAAATGTTTTACCAAATAGAGTAAGTAATCTGATGGAAAAAGAAAAATAAAGAAAATTTTTGGTCTAATTAAGATGTGAGCAGCGTCTTGACAAAACTTGCATTCAGTAATATATGAAAAATAAAAGTCAAAAGCTCTTCTACAAAATTTCGAATCCTATTGCTTCATACTTAAAAAAGATTTCCCCCCCCCCCCAAAAAAAAAAATGAAATCCATCCAAGAAAACCATTAAGTATCTGAAAGAGAGAAGATACCAGCAGATATCAAGTTTGTAAGGAATATAAATTATTCGGTATTTGTGCAGTAGTATTTATTGATTTATTATTATTTTTCTCTTATAATAAATAGGATCCCTTGTTTCTGTATTTCCCTTTACATCCTCTTAATTCTTCCCGATGAAGAACGTATTCTTTGGAAGCTTGAATTCCACGTCAATGGACTCTTTGGTGGGCTTGTTCCATATGAGTAGGGTTTATCTTCTGAATAATAATAATAATAATAATAATAATAATAATAATAATAATAATAATAATAATAATGAAAAATTCTCATAGTAGCACGAGTCTTCAAATGGAGAAACAAATCCACAGTTATGTAAGTGTACATATATTTAGATTTAAAACTTTAAAGATAGCTATCCTGAATCTGTTCGGTTCCCCTTATCCGAACAGATTCCCGAAAGCTATCTTCAAAGTTTTAAATTTAAATATATGTACTTTTACATAACTGTGGATTTGTTTCTCCAATACTAATCATAATAATAATAATAATAATAATAATAATAATAATAATAATAATAATAATAATAAAAGCAGTAGAGGTTGAAGCAATAGGATGTTTTAGAAGCGAAGCAAATATTGTTCCTTACAGTGAACTTCTTATCCTAAAGATAAGCCTTCTAGATTAAAGGTTCTGGAAGGAGATCAGCAGACAGCGCTGCTAATTTCACAACAGATTCCTTAACGATTCACGAAGGAAAGTTCTCAGGTCTGATCTCATTTTTTTTTTCTTTTTTTTCTCTTCCCTTGTCTTCAGATGGATTAGCACCACGGAATTTTGGAATATGAAGTATTTTGAGGACTGTTACTTAGATAATGGCAAGATTAATGATTGATTAGCATTTTTATGATTGAGAAGAGCATGTGAAATGGCTCAACATTTCAGTAGCAGGACTAAAATGTAAAATGAAATTTAGGGAAATCAAATTTATTTGAGCTTTGTTAGTTATACAACGGATTTTTTTTCTATAACAGCAGATCAGGATATAGATGCCTTGTAAAAAAAAAAAAGAACTTTATTTGGGAATTTAAAAGAATCCTTGAGTCTTAACTTAGAAATATATTTGAATATACATACACACACACATATATATATATA
>NC_061097.1:53333724-53336224 GCF_015104395.2 Macrobrachium nipponense | reverse complement strand
ACTTGAATATTCATGGGTTTGCTTCCGTCACTTACAGGATAACCCAGTATAAGTAATACTGTAAAGTCATCCTGTTATCCTTTGGTTAGTAATATTTCACTCCCTTCAAGTTTAAAGATCTGTAAGGCGTCTAGGCTTGTAGTCCTATCTCTCTTGATTAGCAAAAGGTATGTGAATGAGCTATCCCAAGTATTTTCCGAATCTTTTGTGCCACATTTTAGATATTTTTATGTAGCCTGCGTCTTAGAAACCCATTCACTCGTAAGACCTTTCCGAAGAAGAGCATCTGCTTCGAATCCTCTAAATGCCATCCTTTCAGCCTCAATTATGCTGTAAATACAGATTTTCTACCATTATGCAACGCTTGAAGCACTTGGAATCTTAAATACTTCTGCTACCATCGGTCTTGTTCTTAACTTGACAAACTTTTGGACCGGGTAAAGCCTTTACAGCTGAAACCATGCCCTTGCCATCGTCCCTTCCTGTAAATTCTCATAACCTTATTTGTCTGACAGGTGTATTATTCGCACCATATTCTGTGGAAGCTTGAATTTCAGGTCAAAGGCCCCTCTGGGCTTGTTTCATATGGATAAGGTTCTGATAAGAATAATTTATATTTCTAGCGGATGGTTATTACATGTCCTTCCTTGTAAGTGGTGTTATTCCACGGACCTGCCTTATCCCTTCATTGCTCTCAAGTCTTGACCTACTTGGATAATCCTGTGATTTATGGATTCGTATGTTGTCTTGCATATCACTCTTTGAAACGCCGCTCTCATTCCGGATTATTCTTATAATAATAAGGGCATCAGTACTTCTCTGGTGTCTAAGCATTGGTCAGACCAGGCCAACTTGATTCCATTACAATTGAGGAGCACTTTCTTATTTCCTTTATAAGACAGATTCACTCTTAATTAGTTTCCCAAAAGCCTCTGTTACCTACCTCCGTGCTTGTGACTTCTTATCCTTCTGCACAATTCATTTCTTGCTTTCTTAACTAGTTTATCATTATTTTACCCTGTAATCTCTATTAGTGTTCCTAATAGTGCATTATCCTTCTATACTTTATGCTACTCTGCCTCTTTACATATACTTCATTATCAGCTTTCCACATTATCCTTCTTCCGTTCTTTTCTTCTATACTTCCGCACGTCTTGTATCTTTCTTTCGCTCGCTGTCTCGAATTGGTGTTTTTTTTCTCTCTCTCTCTCTCTAACATCTAATACCTGTATCGGAATTGGTATTAGAATCTCTTTATCTTAGGTGAGCTCAGTTCTTCCAAACCAATTAAAAACAGTTTAGTGTTTATGTATGTATACTTGAATGAATATATTATTTACTGTATACATACATATATATATATATAATGTGTGTGAGAGTGAGAGAGAGAGAGACGAGAGAGAGAGAGAGAGAGAGAGAGAGAGAGAGAAGAGAGAGAGAGAGAGGTAAATTAGTGTTGAGTTATAAATTATATATATATATATATATATATATATTATATATATATATATATATATATTATATATATATATATATATATATATATATATATTATATATATATATACATACACATATATAAAGAGATAGATAGATAGCTAGATATATAGATATAAAGTTACACGTATATATAGTGTGCAGGCAGGGAGTCTGGGATGTTCAAATATTTTAACTAAAGAAATTTTGATACCTTATTAAGAATTACTTTTTTCTATCTGTTTTCGTTAGGAGTTTTATCTGTTCGACGTACGTTATTGCTGCTTGTGTGTATACTTTCAGCTACATTATAATTATTACGCTTACTAAGTGATTATTCTGTATTCTTTTGTACTTTATCTTTTCCTTTGGCTTTCGGCTCAAATTTCACATCGGCTACATCATTCACCAGCAGTTTTGTGAGCCTATAGTTTGTCATGTTCAACCTGGGAGAAAATTATTATATATATTATATATATATATATATATATATATATATATATATATATATGTATGTATATATATATATATATATTTATCAATTAACTTATCAATGAAGCCAGAAGTCATTTAGTTTCTTTTAGCACAAATTGTTCTTGGTGTTTCGGTTCATGTAGTGTTACGAATCGTTTGTATGGCGTAGCGTTTAGTACTTGAGTTGATGATATTTCTGTTCCTGTATAGAGTATATTGGTTTTCCCCTTTCTTATAATGGTTGGTCAGTTTGCTATCCTGTTTTCATACCTTTTTCGTTATGATTGAAGTTTATCCAGCATGTTTTAACATTTTTTTATCGAGATTGTGCATTATAATTATTATTATTATTGGTTATTAATTATTATATTATTATTATTTATTATTATTATTATTATTATTATTATTATTATTATTATTATTATTATTATTATGAAGTAGTTTGTGAAACCACTGTGTCGCATTTACAGCCCCTCTCAAACACATATATACTCGTGTGTGTGTGTGTATATATATATATATATATATATATATATATATATATATATATA
>NC_061097.1:53308724-53323724 GCF_015104395.2 Macrobrachium nipponense | reverse complement strand
TATTTATTATTATTATTATTATTTATTATTAATATCAGCTTTTATTATTATTATTATTATTATTATTATTATTATTATTATTATTATTATTATTATTATTATATTATTATTATTATTATTATTATAAGCCAAACTACAGCCATACTAGACAGAGCTACAAACTCAGTGACCCCAGTAAAGAAAGCAGCCTTGTGATGGAAAAAGAAGTTTGATTGTTAATGAATAAACCACAGGAAAAAAAGCTAAGTAACAAATAAACTACATAGGTAAGGCACACTTCTGTTTGCTCAACAAAAAAATATTTTCACAAAGTCAAAAATTCAGAAGTTCCGTTGATTCAACCATATAATTAGGAGATCATTCCCCAATTTGGTGGCAACAGGCATATATAACTTGAAGATAACTTTGTGGTGTTGAACCTCACAGAAGGAAAGGGCAGAATGTTAGAATTAAATGCATATCTGATACTATGTGGAACAAGTTGCCACGATATGCAGTGTGAGTTCATTGAACGAATGCTAAGTTCTGTGGTAAAGACATTGATAGCATCCAAGTTTTTGTCCAGTGTCTTCTAGAATGTGAGTTAGTTTTTGAAAACATCTGTTAATGAGCAATTATTTATATATATATATATATATAATATATACTGTATATATATATATATATATATTATATATATATATATATATATATATATATATATATATATATATATATGTGTGTGTAGTATATAGAATCTACTGGTCACTTTTTACCAGATACGTATAAAATTGTAATAACCACAATACCCTCAGAACTTCTTGAATTCTTTGCTCTTTTTTGGATATGCTTGTCATTACAAAGCCTGAAGATCCGGAATTTTTATTGAACTTGGATCTTCAGGCTTTGTAGTGACAATCGTATCCAAAAAAAGCGCAAAGAATTCAAGAAGTTAAGAGGGTATTGTGGTTATTACAATTAAATATATACACACGCACACACACACACACACACACACACACACACACACACACACACACACACACACACACATATATATATATATATATATATATATATATATATATTGTGTGTGTGAAATCCCTTTACTGCAGTATCTAAAATGACGTATTATTGTTTATTTAAGTATTATACTAGGTTAAAATTGCTAGAGTCAAGCCCAGCAATCACTGATATTCGATTGGTTCATGCAATGATGACGTCCTTTTGGGCATGCAAGGATATAATACAAGAGGGTAGCTCACTTGTGTGTTTTAGGGCGGAATAATCATTCCTAACTTCCATTTTTGAACGATGACACCAAGAATCTTTCGATGCTTGTTCTAACATTTTTATCCTGTTTTCGTACTTGGTCCCAGTTTGCTGAAAACATTCGTATGTGGCTGTTTCGATTTTATCACTGTCCACGCAATTATTTGCTAAGAGGTGTTCTTGCAAATATACACCTAGATGAAAAGCCATATTTCACTAAATCTCGATAAAAAGTTGGGTTTGTGATCACAGAATGTCTTTCACAGCTTTTTTTGATAAGCCATGAATTGCATTTCGACAATAGGTTGAGTTTGTGACCTCATAATGTCTTGTCTTGCATAGAGTATTTGTTAAGCCATGAACTGCCTTTCAACAATAGGTTTGGTTTGTGACCTCATAAATGTCTTGTCTTGCATAGAGTATTTGTTAAGCCATGAACTGCATTTCAACAATAGGTTGAGTTTGTGACCTCATAATGTCTTGTCTTGCATAGAGTATTTGTTAAGCCATGAACTGCATTTCAACATTAGGTTGGGTTTGTGACCTCATAATGTCTTGTCGTGCACGGCTTATTTTATCTGATAAGCCATGAACTGCCTTTCGACGATAGGTTGGGTTTGTGACCTCAGAATGTCTTTCACAGCTTTTTCGATAAGCCAAAAATTTTTAGCAAGTCTCTTTTCATAAAATAGCAAACGAATTTACAATCCATTTTACTCTTCATTCTCCTGTCCTTTGGCCATTGCATCATATAAATTTGTTTTCTATCAGGCTAATATCGCCCGCTTAGATTTTGCCCGACTATGATTCTTCAGCATGGCTTTGATTCATGAGTATCGAAGGAATTTTTACTTAATTTTAGAGATAGTGTTATTTTTTAATTCCTAAACAAGGCACACGTTGCTTGTTGCTAATTGTTCATGAATGATGCGTTGATCCGAGCGACAGCCTAATCCCAAATAGTGTCCAGACCCTGATCAAATAATCTCTTCTTTTATGACATCTTCCTCCACATCATTAGCGTTCTCAGAGACATGCTAGATATATGCGTTTGTCCTTGCGGGATATCACCCACTATGAAGTCTGGCATGACTCTCGTAAACAAACGAAGATCATGAAGAAGATTAAACTTGAATTTGTCGACCAAACCTAAGATTCTCCATTACCATTGCTCTTTGCTCTCCGTTCTGAATCAGATGTGGAGCATATAGCAACTGAAATTGAGAAGTTTTAATACAGAAGAATCATGAAAGGCTAGGGAAATTCCTTAGGGTTACAGATTCAGGGGTAAAATAATATATATCACTAAAGTTTTAAGACAAAAGAATCATGAAAGGCTACGGAAATTCTTTAGGGTTAAAGATTCAGGGGTAAAACAGAGCATTTGTTTTTATATAACTAACATTAGATTTTGATGGAAAGTTGAGGCGTCAAAAAATGGGCCTTGAATAGAAAGTAATATGACAGATATTTGCAGATGTTGAAACCGCTGGTGGCAAAAGTAGAAAGTTAAGAGAAATGTGAGCAGTAGTAAGGCTCCTTGGATGAATAGAAACCTAAAAGACAGAGCAATGAAGATGAGTACGTATGGTGGAGAATGAAAGTGTTGATTGATACCGGTATTTAGGAGGAATGGAAACGCGAGAAGCAAGTCACGGTATTACAAGATACAAAAGAAAGAACAGGATTTATGCAGATTATGAGAAAACGCATTATCTTTAGAGCCACTGGATGGAATATGTGAAATGATTGTTTTGTCCATTTGTCTGTGAAAATGAATGAATATGTGATTGTTTAGACAATTTGTTTGTGAAAGTGAATGAATACATGAAATGATTGTTTGGGCAATTTGTTTGTGAAAGTGAATGAATATATGAAGTGATTCTTTAGGCAATTTGTTTGTGAAAGTGAATGAATATATGATTGTTTTGGCAACTTGTTTGTGAAAGTGAATGAATATATGATTGTTTTTGCAACTTGTTTGTGAAAATGAATGAATACATGAAGTGATTTTGTAGGCAATTCGTTTGTGAAAGTGAATGAATCTATGAAGTGATTGTTTATTCAATATGTTTATGAAAGTGAATGAATATATGAAGTGATTGTTTACGCAATTTGTTTGTGAAAGTGAATGAATATATGAAGCGATTGTTTTGGCAATTTAACTATGAAAGTGAATGGATATATGAAATGTTTGTTTAGGCAATTTATTTGCGAAAGTGAATGAATATATGAAGTGATTGTTTACGCGGTTTGTTTGTGAAAGCAAATGAATATATGAAATGATTGTTAGGCAGTTTGTTTGTGAAAGTGAATGAATATATGAAGTGGTTGTTTAGACTATTCGTTTGTGAAAGTGAATGAATATATCGAATGATTGTCTTGGCGATTTGTTTGTGAAAGTGGACGAATATATGAAGTGATTGTTATGCAATTTGTTTGTGAAAGTGAATGAATATATGAAGTGATGGTGTAGGCAATTCATTTGTGAAAGTGATTGAATATATCAAATGATTGTTTTGGCGATTTATTTGTGAAAGTGAATGAATATATGAAGTGATTGTTTTGGCAATTCGTTTGTGAAAGTGAATGGATATATCTAATGATTGTTTTGCCGATTTGTTTGTGAAAGTGAATGAATATATGAGGTGATTGTTCAGTCAATTTGTTTATGAAAGTGAAAGAATGCATAAAGTGATTGTGTAGGGAATTCATTTGTGAAAGTGAATGAATATATCAAATGATTGTTTTGGCGATTTATTTGTGAAAGTGAATGAATATATGAAGTGATTGTTTTGGCAATTCGTTTGTTAAAGTGAATGAATATATCGAATGATTGTTTTGACGATTTGTTTGTGAAAGTGAATGATATGTGAAACAATTGTTCTGGCAATTTGTTTATGAGAGCGAATGAATGCATAAAGTGATTGTGTAGGGAATTCATTTGTGAAAGTGAATGAATATATGAAATGATTGTTTAGGCAATTTGTTTGTAAAAAAGTGTAAGGCTTAGAGACCTAGCGATATGCAGAAGTTGGGCGAAGGTGTGGATGCTTTGAGATGGTTTAGTCATTATTGACATAGAATATGAAGACCTGAAAGGTGATGAGTAGTTGGCACGATGACCTATTATCTGTAGGATATGATCAACGTCCAGGAGGTGAGAAAGAGCGTGCAAGATAGAGAGGGACAGTGTTGACCTCTCAGGGTTCCTGATCCTCTGTATTGGTGGGTCATGTTGTGAATGTTCCCGGAATCGGGTGTTAACAAATTTGTCGTGGAGAGACTTGTGTGCGTTGTCAAGTGGTCAATTAAGACCGTGTGGAGGGTTTTGCCATTGTGAAGTTTTTCTAAGAAATTTAAAAAGTTGGAATACCGGTTTGGTATCGCTGACTAGGTTGTAATGGTCAATCATGGAGCTATTGATGATATGCACAAGGCCCTTGGCTAACAGGTAAACTGTAACGGTTTAATTTGTTCATAAAGATATTTAGATAGAATTCTATGTAGGCCATATTCCAGTGGTAAGGCGTATCAAATACGTGCGGAAAAGCAAATCTACCATTTTTAAGATTTAGTTCATAATAACCAAGATTTGCGTCCAGGTCATATATATTTATGCGCTTATTGAGGTTTGTATATACATATATATATATATATATATATATATATATATATATATATATATATATATATATATATATATATACACACGAGCCTTGTAGATTTAAAATATCAGTAGCCTTATGATTGTTTCGGTCAAAATTACTGAAGACCAAGGTTAGGCTCAGGCAGCGAATACAAAGCAGCAAACGATAGTGTCTTTAATTCATTATACTTTCACTTAACCAGTTCCACATTCTTCATTACCTATGAATTATTCTCCATTTGGTCCTGCGTAACTAGTCAAGAAACCAAAATCCCTAATAAAGTGTAGAATAATCCAGTAAGCTTTTTTTTTAACTCGCGCTTCATTTGAAAGCTTGATTACATTCATGTTTTCTATACAGAAACACAAACGTTAGTTTCCGTGAGACCTTCAAGTCCAGAAACCATCAGCATTTTCATAAGCCGAATAAAATTATTCGTTTCTGTACGCAAGACAGGACATCGATATGTGAACTGGGTTTAATTATAGAAACAAAAAGTTAACGCTCGAACTCGCGTCACTCCTGTACCTGTGTGTCTAGTTTCAGTTACAGCTGCATCTTCCCTAACGTGGGTATTCTATTCGCCACTCGTATGCAAGCATATATATATATATGCATTTATATATGTAAATATATAAATGTATATAAGTATAAATATATATAAGTATATATATAATGTATATGTATGTATATGCATGTGTATATTATATATATATATATATATATATATATATATATATAGTATATATATATATATATATATATATATATATAGATGAGAAACTACTCTTTTGCATTTTGAGTTCGAAATGTAAGTTCATGGAAGTCAAATTTGAAACGTATTTAGAGTATTGTTGATTTACAGATAAGGTTTTATACTTCGTCATATCCTTATTAACATGTGTAGTAAGACACATGGAATAATTCTTTTGTATTCAGCCCGTTGTTGCTTGTTAATATTTCTTCATCTAGTCTAAAATATTTATTTCCGCAACGATTGGAAATATAGTTTTTTGAAGATTTCAGGATTATTGTATATTTAAAGAAAATCTTTTTTGCTGTGTTAAGAAGTAATACTGTTCTTGCGGCAATAATGATTGATTTTCTTTGCATTGGTGTCTTTTCTGCCACAGGAACTAGTTGATCTTATGAAAACATTTTTCTGCACTTTTCACTATAATTATTTTAAGATACATTATTTCTTTCGCTTCGACCTTTATTTCAGACATATCTAATCTTTAGCCTCTGGTTTGTTAGCGATTGTATATTCGAAGCTTGTGATGTACCAAGTTCAGGCATTTTAGTAGATGCGTACAGTATATTTGCTTTACTGGTTTTTCTCTTATTATCTATATCCGCATCTTAACTCCACTTGCATACATGAAACACCTGACGTGCGTGTATTAGGTTTTTAGTAATTAGTACTTCTGAGAATAAATAAAGCACTGATTTCCTTATAAAGCACTAATTTCCTTAGCCTCTGCCCAATCTGAGGGTCAAAGTGAAAGTGGTTTTTAGTACATAAATTTGATGTTTATTTTGCCACATAAAACCAGCTTAGATAACGACAAGATGCCTACAACAATTAAAAATAGGTTAACACTCACTTTTTAATCGTGATTACATTTTTATTTAGTGTTTTTATTAAGTAAAGGTTTTGCAAAATGTGATGTTCAGGTGGATGGAGCTTAATATTTGGTTAGAAATTTCTGTCATGTGATGCATATTCAAACGAAAAAGGTTACATTACCGCCAGGGATATTATTCTGTAAAGCAACTATGAAGAGTAAAGAAAAATTGAAAAGCAATTCCAGGTGCCTTAAATACAAACGAAATGGTGATACTGCATTCTTGCTGTGGGTAAATCATGCAAGGATATTTCTTGGTTCAACACCAGGAACTATCCAGAATTTGCGGCCTTAGGAAACACCAATAACCACTTTCGGCAAACCAACCTCGGGCCTGTGGTAACGGAAAATATTTACAAGTTGAATTTGTTGTTCGTGATTGCTTGATTTCGAAAATTCTTAGTAAACATAATCCTCTCCCATTCTCTCCTTTTCATTTCGTTCAACTTTTTTTTTTTAAGTTGAATGTCGTCCTCCTAAATGGACACCCTCCTTGACCTCCTAATTATAGAAATTTAATGTTAGCCATAGTTGTAAATGTATTGCACGTTATCCCAATATATAATAGATGTTACAACTTACACGGCATGTGTACTAAATATTCAAATGCAACAGAATGAACCATTAATATATACACATAATTCATGGGTATCCAGGCACATGTGATATGTATATATGGATAGCTTTTAGAAACTTGA
Source organism: Macrobrachium nipponense (assembly GCF_015104395.2). Classification (NCBI taxonomy): domain Eukaryota; kingdom Metazoa; phylum Arthropoda; class Malacostraca; order Decapoda; family Palaemonidae; genus Macrobrachium; species Macrobrachium nipponense. The sequence goes on along the minus strand of NC_061097.1, from coordinate 53,316,497 downwards.
CTTTTAAGCTTTAAGTTCATCAGTATGATAACTGAGTGGGTATTTCAAGCCCATGAACATACTAGGGGCACCAGTCTTTAAGTTCATCTGTATGATAAGTGGGTGGATATTTCAAATCCATAAACATACTAGGCGCACCCGACTACTCAGTTTCTTAATCGGATCCTTTGGTGGATTCCTTGAAAACAAAAATGAATCGTATCAGCTGAGGAACCTGATTAGGAAAAGTGACATTCCAAGTAGGAAGAAATGGCTCAGCATAGATCAAAAGAGAAGAGAAGATATCCGTAATTGCCAGATATTCTGTATAAAGGATTTCCAGTATTTAGGCGAACTTTGGAAAGCGGAAAACTTTTTTATCTGGAAGTGCGAAATTCTTGATGAAGAAAACGTGTCAAGAATGTGGGAAATATTTCGCAAGAACTAAAACCATCTTTTTCTCTGGGTAAAAGTGAAATTCTTTCGTACCAGAGTTGGGGGACGCGCACACACACATATCTGTATATATATATATATATATATATATATATATATATATATATATATATATATATATATATATATATATATATATATATATATATATATATATATAAGCGAATCCCCTCAGGAAAATGATAGTCAGAAATCCAAGCGCTTTCGTCTTTACTAAGACAATGTCAAGGAGCTCCTTGACAATGTCTGAGTAAAGACGAAAGCGCTTGGAATTCTGACTATCATTTTTCCTGTGGGATTCGCTTATTTATGAAGTCACGTGCATCTACTGTGATTTGTTAAGCATATATATATATATATATATATATATATATATATATATATATATATATATATATATATATATATATTTAAGGATATATCTATATTTAATTATTTTCCTGTTAATGTTACTTGAACTCTGCGTACAAACCGGAATGCTAAGTAAATTTTGATCGTCTCCAGTTGTGATGATTATTGTTTATGTTTTTTCTGTTGTTCTTAAGTTTCTAATTTGTGCTGTTTCTTCCAAAATTTACTGAAAATGCGTTATTTCTTTGCTTATTAACTTTTGCTATAGTATTCTCTGTAAACTGTTGAGTTCTATAACTATATGTATTGGATTGTTGTCACTGAATCGACTTATAACGCCACAAAAGGATTCTTTGAAGTTTTCTTAGATATCTCATATTTACTACTTCGTAATACACTATTACTATTCTTTTTGCATTTAATGCATTTTTTGCTTATTCAGCTATTTATTTATTTAATTTTTTTTTTAACAACCGAGATACCTTCTTTCTGTATTTCCCTTTACCTCCTATTACTTCTTCCTAATGAACACCATATTCTTTGAAAGCTTGAATTTCAAGTCAGTGGCCCATTTGGTGGGATCGTTCCATATGAATAGGTTGCATCTACTGAACAACAACAACATCAATAATAATAATAATAATAATAATAATAATAATAATAATAATAATAATAATAATAATAATAATAATAATAATAATAATAATGATATAGGCCCACTCTCAAGTATACTTTTATTAAAAGTAATGGCTAAGTATGCTTGAGAGAGGGTCTGCTTCCTAGGTACAACAACAATAATAATAATAATAATAATAATAATATTAGTATGAAAAACTCTCTATCACGAGAGTATATATAAAGTTCTAAAGGGTCCACAATAATACAAAGTGTAAAAATAATAATAATAATAATATTTAGATTTTTATTTGAATTAACAAGATTAATAAATGAATCGCTAATCATTGGCAAGTAGCAAGTGTTATTAAATAAGGATGTGACACGACTCCCCGACACCATGCTTACGAACATGCTTCTCTCTCCTGAAGCAGTTACGGAAACATGACATTTTCTGTCACGCAAGATTTCATGGCCTTTCCTTTATTGCGGGTTTATTTTTGTTGCCATTACCCGCTTTAATAGGAAGATTAGTCGTAAGGCTGGGCATTTAAGCTTTTACTGAAGGAAGATAAAATTTTATTGAAGTTTTTGTTCTCAACTAAAATGCTTGCCTAGAGGTCAGCTCCGCTTTGTCTTTTGCTGAAAGGTGTTTTCGAAGTATTAGACAGACATGGCTTATTTATTTGTTAATGCTCAAAGTCGGCTGATTTTTATCAGTAATCAAGTCTCTATTGCAGACGTAATTTATACAAAATATTGACCGTAATTGGCCGATTAGATTGTTTTAACCCAACTTGAGATTTCAGTATATCTTGTATCTGTATTTTTCATCATTATAATTTTTATTTTAACGCAAATATTTCTTTTCCATCACATTAAGGCTATCTGGCTGACTGGCATGTAGTAGGTACCTGTCATATTGGCATGAGATTTCAGTATATCTTGTATCTGTCTTTTTCATCATTATAATTTTTATCTTAAAGAAAACATGTCTTTTCCATCACATTAAGGTTATCTGGCTGACTGGCATGTAGTAAGTACATGCATAGTAGGTACATACATGTAGGTATGGGCATACGTTTTCATACCTTAGTCATTATGTACTATTCTAGGACAAGTCTTTATACACTATTCTAGGACAGTGTCCCAGAGGTTGATGCTGCCTGAATCGAGATATATATAACTCTCCACTCTTCAGCTTTAAGGTATCAGTTTTTCTTTTTTTTTTCCTTTCTGTATTTCCTACTATCGTCTGTAATTTCCTTCAAGTTATCACCACATTCTGTGGAAGCTTGAGTTTCAGGCCAATGGCTCCCGTAGGGTTGTTCCCTTTTCCTGTCATTGTGCATGTAGCATTCTACTAAGGTTGCAGTCTTTGAAGTATCGTTAAATTTTTGTCAAATTTCAGAAATAAATCAACTTGTACATCAATAGTTAAGATTACTCTTAGTATTCATGTAAAGCATGTAATCATCTTATTAGACGTACGCCAATTGCAATTAGATACAGTGTTTTATTATTATTATTATTATTATTCCCTTCAAACAAGTCAACCTTGCTTCCATGGACGAGCCAAGTCTCTTCACGGTCTTAAGCACGCAGTCTATTCTGTGACTTCTTTCTTCTCTCTATCTTTTTCATATATCCACTTACATCTTTATAAATCTACTGTTCTTTAACCATTCACATAAACATTAACGTTCTATCCTCAAGGTTTCCATTTACCGTTATAACTTTGCTCTAGTCGCTACTACTTTTAACTTTCTCCCCCAACAAAGATTTTCAGACTCTTTCAGTAGTTTCCGGTTGCTATTCTGTCAGTTTTGTATTACCAGCAAATATCACCCTTCCTTCATTTCATTTGTGGCTTATCTTCTAATATCCCAACTTTGCTTATAAAGCCAACGCCCTGTTTCTTTCCTGCGACACTCACTCCATCTGTGGCGGTATGAAAATGCCATGGAGACGTAACATCCCCTTGCCCAATATATTCTTTCACATCAGCCCCTTATATCATTGCCTACTGAAACTTTTGATGTAGTTCGACGGCTTACCTTGTATATCATATTATTTAATACCCTCTGCATTGCCCCATACCATTTCTGTCAAGTTCTTCTCTTGATACCCTCTGCATTGCCCCATATCATTTCTCTCAGAAGTTCTTCTCTTAATACCCTCTGCATTGCCCCATATCATTTCTCTCAGAAGTTCTTCTCTTTATACCCTCTGTATTGCCCCATATCATTTCGCTCAGAAGTTGTTCTCTTAATACCCTCTGTATTGCCCCATATCATTTCTGTCACAAGTTCTTTTCTTAATACCCTCTGCATTGCCCCATATCAGTTCTGTCACAAGTTCTCTTAATACCCTCTGCTTTGCCCCATATCAGTTGCCACAAGTTCTCTTAATACCCTCTGCTTTGCCCCATATCATTTCTGTCACTAGTTCTCTTAATACCCTCTGCTTTGCCCCATATCATTTCTGTCACTAGTTCTCTTAATACCCTCTGCTTTGCCCCATATCATTTCTGTCACTAGTTCTCTTAATACCCTCTGCTTTGCCCCATATCAGTTGCCACAAGTTCTGCTCGGATCCAGGTTTGCCTTGTTGAGTTTTGCCTTAATTTTCAAACTCTCACATATGTATTTCTTACAGACGCTTGATTTATACGAGTCTGTTTTTGTCTGGGCCCCTAATAATTCTTGTGCCAGCTGATTTTTGTTTTCTCACTCAAAATTCTGCCAAACAATTCCTTTGTTTATTATTATTATTCAGAAGATGAACCCTATTCATAAAGAACAAGCCTACAGTGGCCTATGACTTGAATTTCAAGCTTCCAAAGAATACGGTGTTCATTAGGAAGTAAGAGAAGGTATGAAATGCTAGGGGACCATGTTCTTATGGCCGCCTCTACTACATTTCTATTTGTTTCCTGGTTTAAATTTGTCATCTGACCAAATCTCTTTAAAATCTTTCCATCATCCGGAATTGCCTTACAATCCCTGATCAACCATTCAAGTGATGTTTCAATACCACACCATAGCATTTCACTTATAATCCAACCACCACCTGGTATCTCTCCATTCTTCAGGCTCTTAATCTGCCTTCAGATATCCTTCGCATATACTGCCAAAGAGTAATCTCTACCTCACTCTAACTTATTCAGCTCTGGCTCTAATTCTATTGCCCACATAAAGCAAATCTTTAAAAGGCCCGCTTCATTGTCTTTGGTCTACATCCTTTTCTTCAGACAACACATCATCTCCATTCAGTCATTTCTCTCATTTCATTTAGTCTCCTGTCAAACATCCTTTCCCAAAAGCTCTTGCACACTTTCTCCCCTCTGTTGGTATGGCTTGTCCTCTGTTCCTTCTGGTTATCGTCCTATCTATATTGCCCACGTTCCAAAATATCTTGAGACTGATTCCTTCACTCATGAAACTGCGCCATAAATCATCTACTTTTATCATTCAATTAGGCTTTGCATTTCCTTGTCTCACCACTTTTGCTGCACTTATTCCTTCTCCTTATCTTTTTATGCCTTTAAGCATGACCGCTGTCCGTATGAACTCTTTACACAACTTACTTCGTTACACAACTCTCTCACTATACATAACGCAAGATTTTCACCCCATCACTATGTTCCACACACGCATTATCTTTTATATTACCATTATGCATCAATATTTTACAAGTTATACCTGGGATGTACCACCAACTTTAGTGGAGTTGTGACTGCTGCCTTCATTTCTTCCAAAGTGTTCAACTCTTCGAGTTTTGCAATTTGATTGAGCATGGTATAGAAGAGAACGAGATCAAGCTGGGACAGAAATCAGGTTTTTATGCCCCATTCCAAGATACAGACCATATTCACAGAATTAGGGAACAACGTTGGAAAGAAGCTTATGAAGAGTGTTGGTAAGGGTGGGAGAATTTATACGAAGAGCAGAATCGCAGGCATATAAACGAATAAGTCTATATAAACATAACCAAGAAGCAGGGGTAAGATGAGAACAGATCTTTTGGGGGGTACTTTTAGGTGTAGCACTGTTAAGTACAATAAAAATAGATTTGCCGGTAAAAAAAATTAAATTCTAGAACGGAGTGAAACCATAGCAGGATGTTTCACTAATTAGGTCTCAAGTTAATAAGATAAGGTTCACCAAAGGTCCCGAGTGTGGCTTATCAGACAAGTGCAAGGTAAGATCAGTAACAAAATAACTCACCTTATGGAATTCACGCCGATTATTAAAGCGAAATAGGTTAGAAATTACAAGTGTTAAGCAACTGGAACTTCAGAAGTCCAAGCGAAAGTGCAATGAATTACTATCCTAACGATATTCTCCTTGCATTTTCGTAAATTTGTATCTATTTATTCATTAATTAATTTATTTTTTATTTTTTTAATATGTAGGATTTCTTCTCTTTATATTTCCTTTCACTTCATCTTACTTATTCCCAAAGAACATCATATTCTTTGGAAGCTTGAATTTCAAGTCAGTGGCCCCTGTGGTGGGCTTGTTCCATTTGGACAGGTTTCATCCACTAGACAACAACAACAACAACAACAACAACAACAACAACAATAATAATAATAATAATATATTCATTTTTTTTTCTTTTTTTAATAAGTAGGATTTCTCATTTTTATATTTCCCTTCACTTCCTCTTACTTGTTCCCAAAGAACACCATATTCTTTCAAAGCTTGAATTTCAAGTGGGCTTGTTCCATATGGACAGGTTTCATCTACTAGATAATAATAATAATAATAATAATAATAATAATAATAATAATAATAATAATAATAATAATAATAATAATAATAATAATAATAATAATATATTCATTTATTTTTTCTTTTTTTAATATGTAGGATTTCTTCTTTTTTATATTTCCCTTCACTTCCTCTTACTTATTCCTAAAGAACATCATATTCTTTGGAAGCTTGAATTTCAAGTCAGTGGCCCCTGTGGTGGGCTTGTTCCATATGGACAGGTTTCAACAACAACAACAATAATAATAATAATAATAATAATAATAATAATAATAATAATAATAATAATAATAATAATAATAATAATAATACTGTAGATATAAGAACAATAAGAAATTTGTTCTACGGATTAGCTTGGTCACCCTTCCTGGGAAAAGGTTGCACAAGCGAATATTTCAAAGCTGAAAGGAAAGTAGAAGTGTTTTGACACATGAAGGGTCAAGATAAGGGATCGAACCCATTTGCAAGCCCTTGCAAATACTCAATCAAATGCTGGTACCATCAAGCTCAGGATTATTTCGTGTCTCCATAAGAAACGTGAGGAGAGAACGTAACCTCGGTCAGAGGCTGAGTAACTCGGATAATCTAAGAATGAGCTAAAAGTTTTTGAAAACGATTTTCAGTTACAGATTCTTAAAAGAGATGATAGTCTTCTGTCCATCACATTTCCTTTTGAAGCTCTGTCATCATTGTGCACTCAAGTGCCCAAAGGTTTTGGGCAGTATTTTAAAAGATGAAATAAATAGTCTCATGGTAAGTGGCGTTATTCGAATTGCCTGTTGATTGAATTTAAAACTGTCACATGGAAGAACTTTTTTTCAGATGACTGAAAAATGATAGAATTGTGGGGTGGCATCTTTAGAAAAAGTTTGGCTTAGCTTCAGTGATTATGCGAATATTATTTCTACATAATGCAGTAATCACTATGTCCAAATTTTAGTTGTCTCTGGTAACGCATTATAAATTAGTTATGATATAAATGTGAATGTTCAAGCTTTAATTTCAACATTGAGGATATAAATCTTACGTAGATGCTCAGATTGACGGGTATAAATTTATGTGATTTTAAATTGATTTTTTCTTTTTACTGCAAACCATCTAATATGTTAAAAGTTAGATTTTAAACATTTTGCTCCTCTCTCAGTTTTTCCTTTCGTTAAAAGATTTATAGCCATTTATCTTTCAAATTGTTTTCACCTATGTTGGTTTTTTATGCTAATAACTGGGAGGCTGTTGTTCTCAAATGTGACTTAGTGGTCTTTTATTTTATATTATATAGTATATTTATCTATTTATTAATTTCTTTTTCCTCTTGTTTTTTTAATCAGTGGTCTATCTACTTTCTGAATTTCCATTTACTTGCTCTTGCTTCTTCCTAATGAACACTATGTTCATTACAAGCATGAATTTCAAGTCAGTAATAATAATAATAATAATAATAATAATAATAATAATAATAATAATAATGAATTTCAAGTCAGTAATAATAATAATAATAATAATAATATAATAATAATAATAATAATATTTTATTGAATATAATGGCAGAATTTGCAGAATTTATTTTATACAGAATTCTCTCAGTTCTTCTAAT
>NC_061097.1:53298724-53306224 GCF_015104395.2 Macrobrachium nipponense | reverse complement strand
AGGTACTGAATTATGAACCCTTACGTGTTGTAATAACCCTCACTTTATGTAGTTACATGTGCTGATTTTTTCTCCACGATCGTTGATACAGAATAACCAGTTTTTTATATATATGGGGTGTTGGTGTCAATCTAAGTTTTCTTTCTTTACAATTCTTTTATGGTTTTAGATACATATTCCCATCATGTGGAAATAAGTTCACGTCAGCAGCCGTTCACCTTCGAGGTGTAAATATTCATTCTTTTGAGACAGATCCGAACCTGCTGGTAAATCTTACTTTAGGAAACTCCTCATTCGGATAAGAGAAAAGCAATAAAGGAAAACCAGTATGGAAATGACATGGCCTTTCAAACAGAATTCCTACATATATTCGATATTATTTCAGTTTCTATCTGGGAAAGCTGAAGTGCCTCGTCATCAATAGCTGCGACGACGATTGTTTACAGTTCTTTAAATCTTGATCCTTTATGAAATATGTCAGAGGACAAAGGCCGCCTCACAGGCTACTCCGTAAAAAAAAGTGTGTCAACCCGTAGGTGAAGAGCCTCCCGTTAATCATATGGAATGTAATGATGCATCACCACTAATTAGGAAAAAGAATGTCCGAGGGTTGTGCAAATAAGGAAATTCGAAAACGACAGCTTTGGAGCCCAAACGGAGCCTCCTCCTGAGCCCCCTCTACCTTTTAGGCAACGCACTTTGATAATGACTTTGATCAGTTGGAAATCCGTTTCTTACATCACACAATGGGGAATATAAATGTCCCAGGCTCTGCTAAAAGATTTTTTTTAAAGTTCTTTTAGATGACGCTGTTGTTTGGGGCTTGAAGACACTGTAAGAGTGTGTCACCTGTTACCGTGCGTCCTGTTCAAGTGTACAGGTTAGGTTAGGTTAGTTTGAAACGTATTTGCTATTGTCAGTGCTTCATAAAGCATTTTTCGACTTCAAAGGTAACATCCAAAGTTTGAATGTGGTTTACATATCTCGCTAAAGGAGTTGATGTCACAGTTAGTCGATTTCGAGATGTACACTTACAATCCGTGTTAGTTACATAAATCTTGATATTATGTAGAGATAATGCAATTTTATCTGTGGTAAAAGTTGTAGAGAGTGTTAAGTGATAAAAAACTGATGCTACTAATAATTAGATATTGAAGTGATTTCCAAATCAGTGATAGTTACATGAATCTTAATATTGTTATGTAGAGATAATGCAGTTTTATCAGTAAAGTTGTAGAAGGTTTCAAGTGGGGAAAAAAACATGGTGCTAATAATGAGATATTGAAGTGATTTTCATGATTATATTGTCAACACCTAGAATATGCTGCTTTTCCTATAAGATCCTTTTAGTAAAATTAATGGGAGTGTTGTGATTCTCATCCTATAACCACCAATATAGAAATGAGGATATTGTCCAAGTCCATCATATGAACATCCAGTAGATTCCTTTATCAATACTATTTTTCTTGATGTCTGGCCTTGACGTTATTTGTTGTGAAGAGAACGTGTATGATTGCCAAGGTTTGGAACCATGTGTTAATGTTGCATTTTAGTATGACAAGACTTCAGGTAAAATTCACGCATAAGATAATTCTACGAGCATGTTTATATATATATATATATATATATATATATATATATATACATGTATACATAATATACATATATATATATATATATATATATATATATATATATATATATATATAATGTATTTTTTTAAATACAACCAGAAATATTTCTAGTGAAGGGTTTATGTTTATTTTTCTAATTAGTAAATATGTATATTATTCCGGAGTTCGGCTTTTGAATTTCTCAAGTATGCTTGCACATATGCATGTACTTTAATACGTGTATCCTTCAGAGTGTGTCTTTAATACGTGTATCCTGCAGAGTGTGTCTTTAATACGAGTATCCTGACGTGTCTTTAATACATGTATCCTGCAGAATGTGTCTTTGATACGTGCATCCTGCAGAATGTGTCGTTAATGCTTGTATCCTGCAAAGTGTCTCTTTAATACGTATATCCTGCAGAGTGTGTCTTTAATACATGTATCCTGCAGTGAGTGTGCATACATATTTCCCTCTAATTCTTGGGACAGCTTAAAAATGGCGCTGTATCTTAACAAGGCGAGGAATGAGGTGACTTTAGTGGTAACTGGGAGGGCAAGCGCATAAAAAGGTTAAATTGGCAATTGAGTTTTTTTTCCTTCACTGGACAAGGCTAAAATGGAGTAAATGTACAAGTTCCTCACCCGTGTAACATAGTTGGGGTTTAGAAGTCACTCCTCCCCAGATTTTCGTTCTATCTCATGGTTACACGCAGCTGCAACTCTTCTGAGTGCTAAAAGATTTTTTTTTTCTGTAAAATAAAACGCTTGAGATGGCTATTTGTCTGTCCGTCCGCACTTTTCCTGTCCGCCTTTTGATCTTAAAAGCTACTGAGACTAGAGGGCTTTAAATTGTTATGTTGATCATCCACCTTCCACTCATCAAACATGCCAAATTGCAGCCCTCTAGCCTAAGTAGATTTCATTTTATTTAAGGTTGAGTTTAACCATGATCGTGCCTCTATGGGCCGCGGCTGAGAGTTTCATGGTTCGTGGTTGAGATTTTCATACTGCATTACACGCTGTACAGAAAACTCGAAAGAAACTTCGGCGCATTTTTAACTTAAAAATTTTTTTTTTATAGATGACATTTTAGACATCGACCAAAAAGAATTTTGATTTGCCTCATGTTTAGATATAGACTGGGATCTATGACCCGCAGTTGTCAATGTGCATTTTGTCAATCTTAGTAGATTGTTTGTACAGACTGGCGTATATTTGTGTCCATATACGACAATAAACTTAATCTTAAAATTGACATGGTTTTGTAAACATTCCAGTGAGTAAGTTTCAGGAGTGATGTAAAAATAATATTCCTTAAAAACATCTGTTTCCAAAATAGCTGCTATAGTAGATTCACATCAACCGTGCATTTGATGTCTAGGCCAGTCCCTGATTGGCTGTTGATAAGCCAATCACAGGGCTGGAAACTCTCAGTTTCTCTCGAGAGTTCACATAGGCAGGATGTATGTTCCACCTCTCGAGAGACTGAGAGTTTCCAGCCCTATGATTGGCCTATCAACAGCCCCAATCAGGAGCGTCGTAAGCGACTGGCCTAGACATCAAATGCACGGTTGATGTGAATCTACTATAGACTGCATGACCCGTAACAGACTCTTACTGTATACAAGTAAGTTTCAATATAGAAATGTGAGATGGAAAAATGTAAAAAAATTGTCCATTGACTTTATAAATGACGCTCTTTAACTCGTGTCAAGGAAAGCCCTGCGCAGGGAAATTAAAACTTGGGGAACACAGCACAAATGCCTCTACGACTAGTCTGTCAGATGGGAGAAATATATTGTTCCAGGAAAAAATTTTTTTTTCATTAGCCCTGCAATAAATTTTTCCATTTTGTAGGCGGGAACATGTAGTTACTTTCAGTATATTTTATATCCTCAGGGTTCTGTCAGGCCCAAGGGTATATCTTAATGATTATTCCTTGGAAAACAATTATTTCCCTGGTTATATTTTGATTCTGTTTGGATAACTTCGTAATGGGATGCCCAGAGAGTCCAAATTTAACTATATATATTTATTGAAGATATTTCTTTACCGACTTGGCCTATAATGTTAATTGTGGGGTACTTGAAGACCTTAATCTTCTCCATAGTCAAAGTATTCAGCAATAAACTAGGAAAAGCTAACTACTACGTTTTACCTAGCATAGAATAAGTCACGTAACTATTAGGAATGAATAATTGTAGAATTCGTGATTATGAATAGATTGTAAAAAAGGCGTGATCCGACCTCCAGCGTACTCGGTCCAAGTGCTAAAATCTACAGTCAAATTGAGTGCTGTTTCACCAATGAAAATTAAAATAAATACGCTATATTTTATTAGAAATAATTTTTCCGTACCGTTTAACATGCACATTATTTATTTTTTACATTTGCGTTCTGACAAATAATTCATAAATATCGTATCCTAAAATTCCCGTATCTTTATCTCGACGCGAAACACCTTTTTCGACCTTTTTAGGGTTTTCAATGGGGCTTTCCTAAACATCCCCCCCCCCTCTCCCGAGAACAACAGCAAGAACGACAACAACAACAACGACAAAGAAGTTTGTAGACTTACTCCCCGAGTAAGCGAAAATTTCACGTGAGTCACTCTTTTTAACTTATAGTCTTTTAAATTTGTAGGAAGACCAATGTAACTCATGATAAGTTAAAACAATTTTCTCTATGATGAATTCATTAAGCTATGGAGGTGCGTTGTATTTTTTTCACGTATTCTATGTTGATGAACTAATCGCTTGAAGGGTTGTTTACATCAGGATACATCAGGAAGTAAGGTACGGACTCACTAATCGCTTGAAGGGTTGATTATATCAGGATATATCAGTAAGTAAGGTACGGACACGTCTTGATGCTGGAACCCTAATTGTAAACCTTGCAGCATAAAAACACAAAACAAAATCAGGTCAAAAAAAGAAAAAAACAATAAAAGCAAAACCAAGCTGGAAAATGAAGGTCATACTGAAATGGCAAACGCTGCTGCTTAATAATACCCGAGTTTGGCAAAACGTGAAGTTAGGGAATAAGATCTTTGCCATTCCAAAATAATGATATTACTTTTAGAGCGTATACTTAAGGTTATTCGTGATTCATTTATGGCAGTAAAAAAAAAATGAATACCTTAGTGATTCAGGTAGTGAATTGGGTCAGAATATAATCTTTTCACGGCAGAAATCCCAACTGTTGTTTGCAGTCTGTATATGATTAATAAGGATAAACTGTAGTCAATCCGTTGGGTATGGAGCTTGGGAATTCGGTATGGAAACGGCATTAACAGACTTTCGTCAAGTTCAGATATTAATATCATGTGATCTTGGTTTGTATTAATGGCATGTCATTACGACACTATGATAGATTTCTTGAGATATGAAATACATGTAAGTCGCCCTTTGCATGAAATGAGATGAGAAATATGCTAATTAAAATCGCACAGAAAGTTATGCAAAGTTGATATGGGGAAATAAGCTCTTTCGGATAAGATAGATCTGATCCATTTATCACCTGCTAAAGTTTCTGGGACTTGCTCGAATCAAGCTAAATTATCTTAACAAAATACTTTAAAGTATGTTGGATGTAAGATGTTTCTTCTGTATGACGAATTAATGTTTTGCCAGTACTAGGAGGTCAGCTGACCTTTGGTTCTGCCAAGATTGACTTTTGATTCGCAAGCTAGGTTATTAGTCGCCATAAGCTGGATCTTATTTCAGAGGGAATGTTAAACACGTCACGTGAGGTTTTGTGCGTGCGTGTGTGTTTGTAGGAGTAAGATACTTTGTAATGTGCAGGAATTAGCAAGTAATATTTATAAGTAAATATCAGAATCTTCAGCATTCAGCTTCTATGTCATAAACGGAAGGATTTGCTTATTTGCGTTTAAGTTAATTTTCTTTGATAGAAAAATTGTTTTGCAGTATTATAATGGATTTAATCATACTCTATTTATTACAAAACTGTAAGTGCTTATATAGTACTCTAGGAACAGGAGTTAATAATGTTGTTAATGACCTTTATTAAAGGAGAAAATGTAATTCCTGCGTGCATTTAAACATATAATTCTTATTAGATTTAAGCCTATTAAATTTAAGTTGCACTACTGCTTGAACTAATCCTTTCTGGAACTTGTTGAATTTAAGGTAAAATGCTGAGGAATGGGGTGGATATTGACTCAGATTTAATAGAGAGCTTTTTCCAAGGTTGGTACACTGATAAATGTCCAAAGCGTGTTTGTGTGTGTGCGTGTGTGTGTGTGTTGTGTGGTGTGGTGTGTGTGGATATATGTACCTATGTGTGTGTGTGTGAGAAAAGAGAGAGAGAGAGAGAGAGAGTATTTGAATATGTTTTCTTTGATGATCTCACTTCATGACAGTGTAAGTTAAACGGTTTGTAAGATCATTGGATAAGCATTTATAGTTTTATGGTTTCAGAAGCGTCATATCACTTTTATCCGTCCGCTTATTCAATTTTCACTTTCCATCATCACGAGATTAACAAACACTCATGCGGAAATAAGGAAGCCACTGATATGACGGCTGCAAACTCAGTTGTTAACTTTAAAGATGAAACATTTCAATTTTGATTTTGCCATTCCGTGCATTTATTTATTTTTTCCTGCTAAATGATGTTTGTCTCGCTCTTAATAAGCGCGGAGTAAATGCTTTGGGCACTGGTGTCCTCAGTGGTTATATCGTCGTAATTAGTTGAATTATTTGCTTGCGAATTCGTTACTGTTACTTTGAAAATTGATATTTTTATCCTGCTGAATCTCTGTCTCTTCGTTTGTATGTGCGCATATGGTAACTGTTCTGTATTTCTGTTATATATGATTATTTCCTAGATTTTTTTTATCAATTATTGCTGATAGAATTATTGTTGACCGAATTATTATTATTATTATTATTGAAGTTTTTTATCTATACCAGAGTTCTTCTTGATACTTGTAATCGTAAATATCGTAACTTCCATTGTGTATTTAATACACGATTTTATGTTAACCAATTTTTATTTTTCTTAAAAAATAGCAATAACAGTATATGTTGTCATAAAGACAAATGGATAGTTTACATTGACAGTGGAATGTATTTTACAATTCAGTGTCTTTATCCTATCCCTGTTCGATATGAGTTTATAATAGAGTTCATATATATCTTTGAGTTTATTATGGTAACAGAATTGAAAATTGTTTTGCTAGAATTTTCTCCTCTTTTCGGTTATTCGGAATTATTATTATTATTATTATTATTATTATTATTATTATTATTCAGAAGCTGACACCATTTCACATGGAACAAGCTCACAGAGGCCACTGGCTTAAAGTTTATTAGGATAAAAGTAAGAGGAGGTAAAGGAAAATACAGAAAGAAGACATACCATTTATTAAACTAAAAGGAATTAATGAATATATAAATAGATAGAACTGCATCTAAATGCAAGAATAGTAGTAGGGTAGTAATTCATTGCTTCTTCGGTTGAGCTTCTCGAGTTCCAATTGCACGAAATCCTCTGAAGGGAGACTGTTCCTCAGTCTAGCTGTGTGGGGGATAAAGGACCTCTGGAACTGAGGAGTTAGACAGCGAGGTACATTTACTGCATATTGGTGCTTCTGCTGTTCTGCGAATCTGGTTGTTCTCGGCAGCTAAAGGCGTTGATGGTCCAATTCATAACTGCTGCTATTAGGAAAGCGAAGCCTCCGAAAACGTGATAGGAGATCAAGGAAGCAACTTATATATCTCCATTGCGCTTCCTTATAATTTTATGAAAACAAGGGTCTCTAGTTGCTGGGAAGTTTGTAGGATATTTGATATTGCATCTGCAACTTTCACGGACAGAAACACGTTAATATTATCACTTTTATGTACGATAGCAAACCTCT
>NC_061097.1:53268724-53296224 GCF_015104395.2 Macrobrachium nipponense | reverse complement strand
TATATATATGTATAAATATGTTGATGTTGACAAGTGAACGGATGGTCAGGTGCCAACCACAGTCCTTGCAAACTTGAGCCTAGTGCCGTAACACTCAAATAGGGCGTCGCCGACTCACACACACACACACACACACACACACATATATATATATATATATATATATATATATATATATATATATATAAAAGGAGCCCATAGAAAACACCCAAAAGTACTATATTTCAGTGACTGCTGTCTCCCTCTTCAGGTATATGAATGAGAAAAAGTGGTATTTATATCAAGAGATCCATCCACAGGTAAGCCAATTTAGGTCACCCCCGCTGAGAGAGAGATTGTGTATATTTGTTTCTCTCTCTCTCTCTCTCTCTCTCTCTCTCTCGTTGTGTGACTATACATTGGGTAGCAAGTTCCTCCGGCACCTTACACTTACCATACCCTATTCCCCAGCCACCCTCCCCCCTCTCTCTCTCACTCTCTTTAGTTATATGTATATATAATATATTATATATATATATATTATATATATAAAAATATAAACAGTTAAAAAAAGAGGAAGAAGAACCACTGAGGTACCAACCAACTAGAGTGGAAGGAAAGCAAGGAATGATTTTTGAAAGAGCCAGGTCCAAGACGTTGACTATGCCAGATGTAGAGGTGAAGCCGAGGTGTTGTTATTCAATGGGGGAACCAGTCTTTTAATAATTAACGATTCCAAGGTAGTCAGGTGGTCCGGGTCTTTAGTGTAACCTATTATTGAGAAGTCCTGTTTCGATACATTTATTTTGCATTTAGCGGCATGATTCTTGATATTAGAAAATTCAGGATTACTAATTCTTTGGACCTGGCTCTTTCAAAAATCATTCCTTGCTTTCCTTCCACTCTAGTTGGTTGGTACCTCAGTGGTTCTTCTTCCTCTTTTTAACTGTATATATATATATATATATATATATATATATATATATATATATGTATATATATATATATATATATATATATTATATATATACACTGTTAATATATTAGTGTGTGTGTGTGTGTGAATTTTAGATACTTGTTTCACGCGCTCAATTTTGTTTCGCTGGTAATCATCAATCTTCATGCAATGTTTCTTTCAATTGTATATATGTAGTTTTAAATACATATTTTTTGTTTTATGCTTTGTATGATTTTCATGAAATTATTCTTGCGGTATCAAACGTTTTCGCACCTGATTCATTATTCTGCATTCCACGATGATGCTTCATATGGTTGTATACAGACTCTCGCCAGGCCTTTCATGACGATGATGATTTTTACTATGTTCTATAAGCTATGCGGCCACCACCAGCGTTGTGGGGCACAGCTCCCCAGACCGTCAATGCTACCACGATTTTGGAAAGCGTCTTCGCTTTACTCGCCAATCGAGTCTGCCTGCCCTAGAGTGAAGATGCGCGCTCTCTCTCTCTCTCTCTCTGGAATTTGACGCTCCATGAAGTGTCCTTTCATTAGATTTGCCCCCCCAACCCCCATTTTTGTTGTTGAATGTAGGAATCTGGAATTACCTGTTGGTTATCATGAGTTTATTCTTCATTCCTTGCGATAGAGAGTGAGAATCATTCGCAGTTTTCCCGATATTATTATTATTATTATTATTATTATTATTATTATTATTATTATTATTATTATTATTATTATTATTATTATTATTATTATTATTATTATTATTCAGAAAATGAACCCGATTCAAATGGTAGAAGCCCGCCGAAAGGACCTCTGACCTGGAATTCGAGCTTCCAAAGAATATAGACTTGACTGAAGATGAACATAGTACAAGATTCGAAAGCTTTTAATATCCATTAAAGATCATATACTCACATGCAATGTTATTGTGAACCTACAACCATTTCATCATTTTCGACACGGAAAACAGTGCCCAATATAGTGTTCATTAGGAAGAAGTAAGAGGAGGTAAAGGGAAATATAGAAAGAAATAATATAGTACAATTATAACATAAATATGATTAGATTGGTTGAATATGGAAAATATATCATGTAAAGACTTATCACAAACTTGGAATTTTAACTTCTCATCAAAGAACTTTGAGTTCTTAACTTCACATCACATAACTTTGAGTACTTAACTTCACATCACATTACTTGAAAATCTTAACATCTCATCACATAACTTCTAGTTGCATAACTTCGAGTTCTTAACTTCACATCACATAACTTCGAGTTCGTAACTTCACTTCACATAACTTCGAGTTCGTAACTTCACATCACACAACTTCCGAGTTCTTAACCTCACATCACATAACTTCGAGTTCTTAACTTCACATTACATAACTTCGACCTCTTAACTTCACATCACATAACTTCGAGTTAAACACATTAATAACTTCGACTTCTTAACTTCACATCACATAACTCCGGATTCTTAACTTCACATTACATAATTTCGAGTTCTTAACTTCACATTACATAAGTTCGACCTCTTAACTTCACATCACATAACTTCGAGTTCTTAACTTCACATTACATAACTTCGACCTCTTAACTTCACATCACATAACTCCGAATTCTTAACTTCACATCAGTAATTCTTTTTATTTTATATAAGGTTAAAGCTAGCCCTGCTATTGCATCTGGCAACACTATAGGTGACAACAACACAGGCCACCACCGTGCCGTGGTTGAGAGTTTCATACCGCCTTATACGCAGTACAGAACCTCTCTCATTTCTTAAACGGTATCTCCGTTCATATTTTCTTTCTTTCATCTGACTCTCCACCCTCTCTCAACTTTTAAACCTTCTAACCGTCAATATCCCTTTCAGCGCTGAATGACCCCATAGGTCCCAGCGCATGAACTTTGGCCTCAATTTTATATTCTAAATTCTTGTTCTTTTCTTTCTTGTCCACCATCGGGCCCTGATCAAATTGATTCCTTAACCAAGCCAAATACTTGAATGTATTTAGAATGACTCGACTTCACACAAACACAGGTTCGAATTTGATTTGGTACCCAAGAATTGACGTTGGTCTCTTGCCTCAGGAAATTTTAAACCTATTCAGTAAAATGTAACGAAGTGGTTAATTATAGTTTGTTGATTATATAATCGTTGTTGGGGCTGGAAACTTGATTAGGTACTTTCCTATTGACGGATGATGTTAAAATTTTCTGTGTTTAATCTTCATAGATCTTCAAGAAGATTTTGTTTGTAGATCAATATTAGAAGCAAAATTTTCGGGTGTTCATATACAATAATTTTTTTTTTACTAAGTATTAAACGGGAATGATATGAAACTTTTTCTTCTGCTATATATGCCTACACATGATGAACAACACCAAGTGTATGCGACTGATCGTATTGTCTTCTATGGAGCCCATCTCTAGTATTTCAAACGATCTATCTATCTATTTATATATCTATATATCTATCAATCTATATATATATATATATATATATATATATATATATATATATAATATATATATATATATATATATATATATATATATATATATATATATATTTATATATATTGTTTTTATGGAGCCACACTAGTATTTAAAACTATCCATCTATCTACCTATTTATATATCTATCTATCTACCTATCAATCAATCCTATCTAGCTATTATATTATAATATATATATATATATATATATAATATATATATATAATATGCATATATATGTGTGTATATATATGTATGTATATATATGTATGTGTGTATTAAATACATGAATATTGAAATAACATTAAGATTCTGAAATACCTAAAAATTTTCTCCGGGTTAGTCGTCTCTAATCATTCCCTTCCTTAGACAAGAGACTATTTTGTTTTAATTTTTCTTTTCATTATATATATATATATATATATATATATATATATATATATGTAGATATAAAAGAGAGAGGGAGAGAGAGAGAAGTAAAAAAATAACGCTCATTAGCGTGTGCCCAAAGGTAAGGGCCTTGGCTCTGTCCCAGGTATATTTTTCAGTTATTTGAAGTCCTTTGCCATTATTGATAATTCGCAGAACCGGCCACTAGCCTCGATGGGTTCTGAGTCTTCTTTTGATGCAGACACAAGTCGCAAACCCTTGATGCCATTAATTCTCATTGGTGATCTTAATCATTCTTTATCGTCCCTCCAGTTCGAGTTCACTTATAATAACAATTGCAGCTTTGATGTCGACGCAGAGGCATTTGCGATCCTGCCAGAATAAATAAATAGTCTCGCGTAAGTGTTTCCTCACATGATGCCAGAGAGCTGTTTGTCGGCAGTGTGTCTGTGTCTGCGTAGAAAAGGCAGACTAAAGAACGTATGTTTATTGATTTCATTTCAGTTAAGGAATAAAGGCCCCCATGTCGAAAAACAGCACGCACTTATTTATTTCGACATTAAAGTGAACTGGCACCGATGATTGATTGTGCTTTTTATTCGTAGTAGTCCATGGTCGTTACTGTTAACGTAACCATTGAAAGCACCGATGATTTTAACATGAAATTGATTGCATGAGTTGAGTTTGAATTTACATGAACTTAATTTTTTTTAGTTACCTACGTGTATTTCATTATATTACATAAAGACTGAAGGTAATCTGATATCTATCTCTCTTTTCATACGGTAAGTTAACTTTTATTGATATTTCAAAAGTTTCATAAAGAAATAATCTGAATTTTAACGTAGAAGGTGGAGAACAATTTAAAAGTGGATGTATGAAATAATTCTGTGTCGATTTGTAAACGTATAATCGTTTGTTTATATATAGTTCATTATGGATTATTGTCTGTATTATTCTTCGTTTCACGGAATCCTTACTAAAACATTTATCTCCCAGATGTATCTTAAAGTATCTACCGAGCTACCTTAGAAAGAAAATAGTATATTGGCTCTCTTATCTTTCAGTATATGTATATTATTTATAATATATATATATATATATATATATATATATATATAGTTTATATATATATATATATATATATATATATATAATATATATATATATATATATTATATATATGATAAATGCAAAAATAAAGTTATAAGTCACGAAGGAAAGTGAAACACTGCAGTAGCTACTCCAGTGTTTCACTTCCCTTCGTGGTCTATACCTTTATATATAATATATATATATATATATATATATATATATATATATATATATATATATATATATAGATATATATATATATATATATATATATATATATATATATATATATATATATATATATATATATATATATATATAAAGGTATAGACCACAAAGGGAAGTGAAACATGGAGTAGCTACTGCAACGTTTCACTTTCCTTCGTTGCATATACCTTTATTTGTGCATTTATCAAGTTCCAGTCTTTCGTGATTGTTTTTAACATATATATATATATATATATATCTATATATATATATATATAATATATATATAGATATATATATATATATATATATTCTTTTAGAACCCACTAATAAAGTGACGACCCCCTTGACTTTCTCACGAATTGTCCTTTTGAAGGCTTTCTGTTTTCAGGGCTACATCTCACAGCATGTGACTTCGAGTTCTTAGCATTCAAATATAGAATTTCTATGGTACTTCTGGTGATTTTTGTTCCAGGAACTGTCCTCACCCGTCAGTGTATTTTTAATGAACCTTTATATTTAGGAACTACTTATTTGGACCATTTGTTTCTTATTGTTGCTGATTTTCACATCTTCCAGCTCTTTGTTCGTGCTCCTGCTCCCCAAATCTATCATTTCAGTTCTCAGTTTTCATGCAGAATTTGTGGCAGGTCAATAGCAGTCTTGGAACCAGCGAAATATATTGCACTTTTCTCATACCACATTTTCTCTCTCTCTCTTCCCGTTGTATCTTCCCGCAGATTTTCACTTTTGCCTACCAGGAATGATTTGAGATTTTACTTTTTATTTTGAATTTAATGAAGAGAAGTCTTACCAATGCCCATGTTCCGGGCTTTGCTGCGAATGAGTCAGATTTTATGGCTATATAGCTATTACCGTCCCGTTCATCTCTCTCCTAAGTATATTGTCTGGTTGTATGGAAATCTAGAGTGATCTGTTGCTCACATATTTTGTGCTCTTGGAAAGTAGTATTCTCTCTTGTTACCTCCTAACATCACTGGTTGAATACCTTCTGTTCGGCCTAATTTTGACCTTGGGCCATTTCTTTCACAACTATCAGCTATCCATCTTCTTTATCGTGTGTCCTTGAGTGCCTATATACTCAGCTTCCACAAAACCAGATTTGGTGCAGATATCATATTCTCCATAGCTTTATTCTATGATTAATGTCCTCTCAATGGTTCAATCCAGCTTCATTACACCTAGGGCAATCTTTATTTCTGGTATAGTGGTTGTTGTCGTGGCTTGCAGCTCAAAATGTCGCAGGGTTCGCGTCTCCAACAGGGCAATGAAAAATCACTGGCTCTGTATCATGATCAGTTACGGTACGGCTGCAGTGTGGGGTCTGCGGGGAGACGCTGAAACCAACATTATTTGGAAGCTTGCATTTCATGTCAGTGGCCCCTTTGGTGTGATTGTTCCATTTCAATAGGTTTCATCTCCTGGAATGATAATAATAAGTCTTCTCTAGTTCCCTCATCAAGGATTTCTCAATGCTGCTAAAACTGGCAAGCAACGTGCCAAAGGGGATCGTCAAATCCGGTAGAGTCATATTCAATTATATTTATTACTAATAATAATAATAATAATAATAATAATAATAATAATAATAATGACATCTGTCACTTTCTCTTTTGTTTTTCTGGTTGCAAAGTTGTACATTATTCGTCCGTCTTATTCATATAAAGCTTCACAGAAGCTTTGTTCTGAACTTTGGTTTTCTGTAAAGGAAAACTATCGAGATGGCTAATAGTCTGTCCGTCTGCACTTTTTTCTGTCCGCCCTCAGATCTTGGAAAAAACTACCGAGGCTAGAGGGCCGCGGCTGAGAGTTTCATGGGCCATGGCTGAGGGTTTCATACGGCATTATATGCTGTATCGAAAACTTGATTGCTTGTTTTTCATGCAATTCTTCTCTGCACAGAAACAAACATTACGAATTCACAGTCTCGAGCATTTGCTATATCTTTTGATAACAGCTTTATTTCTCATCGTTAACAACTATTCTGATCTTAAAATTATCTATGGGCATATTTTCAGCTTCTCTCCCCCCAACCCCCCAACCCCCCCGCACCCCCATGTGTTGTTACTTTTCCTTAATTAAGAGTCATGGTTCAAGTGTTCCTGCTCCACTTGGTATCAATATATCTCTTACCTTACTCGTCCAGTTATGCATCCACACATTATCTGATACTCCCTCTCATTCTTGCTATTTCTTGGAATTAATTGGTGTTTCAATTGATATTTACATTATCTGGTACTTTAATGTAAATTGAATAGTGTGATTTCAGTCATTCAGCAAAAAAAAAAACAGTTCATGGGAGTTTCTCCATCATCTTTTTGTTGGGCATAGTAAATCTCTCTCTCTCTCTCTCTCTCTCTCTCTCTCTCTCTCTCTCTTTCTGTGTGTGTGTGTGTGTGTGTGTGTACCATACTTTCGATCAAATCACCAAGAATAGCTTAGTTTCTACCCAGATTCTATTTACATACACACACACACACACACACACACACACACCACACACACACACACACACACACACACACACATATATATATATATATATATATATATATATTCTTTCCTTTATACACCTTTGCCCTTTAAGAGTGGTTAACAGTAAATATCTAAGGATGAGGTTGCGAGTCTTGCACTTTTCTTAAGCAAAGTTGACAGTGGTACCCATTCACTGCTAATATCGACTGTAGCGCCAACGAATTAAACTGAACATTTTTTCACAAGCACAAAGATAATTCACTGTTTTTTTTGAGAAGAAGTGAAAGTAATTTGAGCTCGTGCTATAATAGCAGCCAGGCACCAATTTGTCCCAAATGGATCAATCGGGCGAGTTTAAAATCTCATAGAAAACTTTCTCTTCAGTATGTATATATATATATATATATATATATATATATATATATATATATATATATATATATATATATATATATATATATATATAGGCGGAAGTTTATCGAAATAAAGCACAAGTCCAATCTGTGCATGGCGGCGCAGAGCTAAGGAGGCGAAACATTAAGTTTCCAGCAGAGTGACGATCCTAATAGCATTTGGAATTTGTTGCGAGTGAGTGAGTGAGATTTTGTAATAGTCGTGACATTATAAAGATATGAGACAATTGAATCTGTTGCCGGTTTTAACGAAATTGACGAGAGGGGTTTGTAAATAGATGCAATTCTTATCGTTTTGAGCGCACGGAACGTCACCATTTCTTAAGCAGCCTGTGTTTAGAGGCCTTAAGATATGTTTGCCAAAGTTTAATTAGATTTCCTTATTCAACTTTGGTCGAGAGAAGCCGTGTAGATCGTTCCATAGCAATGCACATTTTGCAGAAAAGTAGTTCATATGTGCTGTTCAAAAGGTGATTCAACGAAATGTGATCAGGATATATTTTCATAATTGTTTGCAGAGGGCTTTGCATGAAGAAAAATAAAACATCTTGTCAGAATAATACATAAAGTTTGTAAGAAGTATCTTTTTTTTTTTTTTTTTAAAGATTTGGGTAATAGTTATAACGGCCTATCCGGGACTAAAACATTTCAAGGAAACGATGATAGTAAACTTGCTTCAGTACACATGACACAACTTTGATCGAGAGTCACAACTTTGTTGATCTTGTTTAACAACGTTGAGAAGTAGTTATAGTCTAGATAGAAACACTTACTAATTTACTTTGAATTTTAGTGATTTTGGTGACGGGCAGTCTTGATTCACTGATTCTTCTGTCAAGAAATCTTTTTTCAAAATTTCTCACCACGCCAAAAATGAGTAGGACAGATATTAGGGTATTTACGGACGATTTATATTCCTTCTATTTCTTGATATAATTGGATGTCTTAAAAATTAAGTAATCGCCATAACTTAAAATTCACGTGAGTAGTACCTGTGACATACGATTTTAAATCAGATTATTTTTGTTTATAGTTGGTGTGATTCACCCATTTGCTATTGATCAGATCTCGAGGTCAACTTCTTGTGGCATTAGAGAAAATGAGTCTTGCTCGAAATAATAGGATATGGTGTTCTGGGTGATTAGGGTATATTTGTATACTAGAGGAGATTACCTTCAATACATCTCATGTCTGACTTTTATTAAAAATGTTAAACAGTAGGAATGTATATATTTGGGGGATGTATGGCACTTCCATCATCTTTCAGTATCGTTTTTGTACACTTATGGGCTTACCTCGGTCCCGTTACGCTCTTTTATTTATCGTTTTGACTTTCCAAAATAACATTTATTATTAAAATGATTAGACTCTTCATTTGGGTTACTGCCCGAGTTCGCTCCTCACTGACTCCAGAATTTACTTTTGGTGGTTAGAAATTCATTTCTCGATATAATTTGATTCGGATCCCACAATAAGCTGTAGGTCCCGTTCCTAAGCAACCAATTGGTTCCTAGCCCACGTCAATGAAAATCAAATCCTTCGGGGCAGCCCTAGGAGAGCTGTTAATCAGCTCATTGGTCTGGTTAAACCAAGATATGCTGAGCTTATTTGGGTTACTAAATAGATACTCTGTAATGTTGACATGCTGGACATAATAGTTTGATCAATATTAAGCTATTGAAAGTTCATCATTGTAAGATAATAGCATAATAAATAAATAAACATAATAGCATAATTAATTGGACCTGCATGTACGAGAATATATTACCATTAGGTACCGATAAACTATGTGGTGTGCTTCAAGATATGTTTATAATAGTAACTGAAAAGGAAAGCAGCCAGCTTTGCTCCAGATTATGCATAAAATATCCAAACCTTCTCAGAAACAGTGCTTGAATTTTAATATGGATCCCGTCCCTCTGTTCATGCTCCACGTTAAAAATAATTTAAGTCTGTTTCGCTGTTCTTTTACCTTTTTCCAAGGAAACACTGCAGTTGCTTGGTTTAATGCACCTGAATATTATAATACCACAAAGACCACCTACTACCCTGAATAAAAGATGAAAAATACAAAAACAGCAACACACAAGCATACTATATTCAGACGTTTAAGCCACAAATAGCCCATTCATATAGCATTCACATGGCCTTAAATACTAACTTCCATCCGAAGAGGATTCTGTATGATCAGCCCTCTTCCCTGGCCAGCCACGATTCGAGTAAGCAAATGCTATCCAGGATTCGAACCTATGACTTGTTGGGTTGTTAATAGTGATAGGACAAGCATAAAACCCAATCTTTGACATGCTAGGAGGACTAATGTTTAATTCCTCTTGCATATAATAATAATAATAATAATAATAATAATAATAATAATAATAATAATAATAATAATAATAATAATAATAATGGAGAATCCGATCCACAGTTTTGTGAATGTACATATATTTAAATTTAAAATGTTAAGGATAGCTTTCGGGAATCTGTTCGGTTCCCTTATCAGTCTGATAAGGGGAACCGAACAGATTCCCGAAAGCTATCCTTAACATTTAAAATTTAAAATTTATGTACATTTACATAACTGTGGATTTGATTCTCCATTTGAAGACTCGTGCTGCTATGAGGATTTTTAATAATAATAATAATAATAATAATAATAATAATAATAATAATAATAATAATAATAATATAATAATAATAATAATAATAATAATAATGTCAGTCTCAAAATAAAGTGACATAATATTTCAAAGTATAAAAATGCCTTAATTAAAACTAAAAGCAGGTGTAATGAAGAAAGAAATGTGTTTGAGTGTGTGTGTGTGTGTGAGTGTGTGTGTGTGTGTGTGTACAGTCAGGACAATTTATTGAAACATGATTACCATCTCAGTGGTAATAACTGATACTATGTGGACACTGCTGCTGTAAGAAATGATAGTGATTTAAGATTCAAGTGCACCATATACCCCAGTGCAGAGGGCTGTGATAAGTCATTTCTGAGAAAAGGAATAAACCCCTTTTGATAGAACAGTGGCTGTCTCGTTAGACCAGCAATCACTTAATTCACGCCAGTGTATTTTCTAAGGACTGCTCTTTGGCGATAATAATCCATTTGAAATGAACAGTGCGGTGCTAACCAATGCCAATTGGTTCAGGAAACAGATGTAACGTATCTTCTTTGGTTGAAGATAATTCCCTCTTAAGTGGCACCAATGAGAAACGCTCTTGTCACTCATACGGTTTGCTGGGAAAACAAAATAGCATTTGGGCTACTTTATGTAGTGCTAATGTGCTTAAATTAACTAGTTAGTACAATCTTCAATCCATACATTGAACTGACATCAGTAACCAGTAGCTGTAGTGGGGAAGAAAAGAAAAACACTGTAGCTGCTTTGTTCCGTAGAGAAAAGTGGATGTTTTGGTACTTACAGAAAGGTGAAAGGGTAATGTATGTGTGCAGGAAAGGAACTGAGATCACAGTGTGTATGTGTGTCTAGGGTATCCTAATGTTGTAGAGCCAGGGTAGGGGGTATCAAGTGTAGTGTCAGGAAAACTCTCAGGATGGGTATTAGTTTAGTGATTGTATAGGAAATTGAGTGTGGCAGGACGAAAAACAAAAATTGTAAAGGGAAACCTATTCTGGGCCTGTCTGCGTTTAGTAAATATGAATAGGTGATTTAAGTGTAAAGTTAGGTAGCACAGAAATATGAATCGGTGATTTAAGTGTAAAGTTAGGTAACATAAATATGGGTAGGTGATTTAAGTGTCAAGTTAGGTAACACAGAAATATGATTAGGTGATTTAAGTGTCAAGTTAGGTAACACAGAAATATGATTAGGTGATTTAAGTGTAAAGTTAGGTAACACAGAAATATGAATAGGTGATTTTAAGTGTCAAGTTAGGTAACGCAGGCATATGAATAGGTGGTTCAAGTGTTAAGTTAGGTAACACAGATATATGAATAGATTTAGATATAAAGTAGGTAACAAAAATATGGATTGGTGATTTAATTGTAAAGTTAGGTAACACAGATATATGAATAGATTTAAATATAAAGTAGGTAACAAAAATATGGATTGGTGATTTAAGTGTAAAGTTAGGTAACACAGAAATATGAATAGGTGATTTAATCGTAAAGTTAGGTAACAAGAAAGGTACATTATTGCCAGCCATGGAATTCCTAATGTAAATGAGCACGGGGGGTGGGGTGGGAGGGACTTGTTGATTAGTGGAAATGGTTTCCTAAGGAGCATATTCATAAGTACATATTGGATTGACAAAACAGTAAGTACTCGTATAATGATTTGCTAGGGTAGTGGTTCTTAACTTGGGGTATCCATACTCCTTAGGGGTATGAGAAACACATGCTGGGGGTATGGGACTTGATCTGTGGATATTTGCATACATTTGATTTTAATGTGTCAATGTATACATGGGTACATTATGCAAATATTTAACTATATAAAACTGTAAATGCTTTTGATTTCTTGTCTGTTCTATTCCTAGCTATTCATACCTAAATTAAGAATTACACTAAGTACATAAGTTATATTGTCAATAAATAGGACTTAAGTGGGCTTAAGCCAAGGTATTATTGAACATGTTGGGCAATTCATCTTGGGGGGGGGGGGGGGGGGGGCGGTTTGGAGTCATCAAAACGTTTAAGAACCCCTTAGCTAGAATATGTTTTGGATACTGAGTGTCTAGTAGATTGCATGACCAAAGAAAAATGTCACAGAGGAAATTAAAAATGAAAAAGAAGACGACTAATGAAGGAGGAAATAGGATGATGAAGAACGCTAAAGCCATGGAAAGACATAAGGTGCTGAAGGGATCATTGGTGAGACGCTGCAGTAAAATTGTGAAATTGTGACAGTGGCTGACCATGGTATGTAATTACATCTGCACGAGAGATAGGATTTCTAAGGAATGGCTGCTAGGAAAAAAAATCCTTTTCTTATAGGTAAACACTATAGAGAGGACTGGAAAAGTGATAAAGGCATAATATACCTAGTAAACTTACAAGTTTCATAGCAAAAGTAAGACGGACGACAGAAGATTGCTGGGGAAAGATCGTATAAGTTTTGAAGAAATAGAGTATATGGTCCAACTGTTTTATTTTTAAAGTTAGTGGAAAGTTGGAAAGCAAAGAGAAAAGCTGCATGTAGCATACATGAACCTAGAAAAGGTGTGCAATTGAATCAGTATCAATGCAATGTGGGGTTGCTAAAGATGTGCATTGGTGAAGGTAAGTTACAGAGGGGGATTAGGAATTTTATATCCGTGAGTCTGAGACAAATAATCCTTGCTTCCATGGGTGCTAAACATATATATTGATGGAGTTATGTGAGAAATCAGAAGAAGGATGTAGAATGTTGGTGCGCAGTTGTGGGATAAAAAAATAAAATGGTTTGTGAACTGAGACTTGCTAATGCAGAAAGTATAAAGATATTCGACATTGACCAGTGTTATACATAGTTTAAAATCTCTTGCCATTGACATAATAAACATTTCTTTATGAGAAATTAAGACTATGATTTTAAAACGTGATCTTTTCTCTTTCTTTTTCAGATTAAGGTGAGTTCAAGCGCTAACAGATTCAACTGATTTACTACTGAGTTCATATAGTAATTTTAGCAAGTATGCTATAGTTTTTTTTTATTATTTTGAAATTCCATATCATTTATTTGCTCAAATATAAATCCAAATACCATTAAGGTCACATATTTGTTAGGTATTGCTACATGACTGTAGAACTATTTATAAGTGTAGATTAAAATATGTGAATATGTATACTTTCAATCATATATATATATATATATATATATATATACACATATATATATATTTATATATATATATATATATATATATATATATATATATATATATATATGAAAATGTATATGTATGTATATTTATGGTATGTAGACTTCTGTATCTGTTATATTTATCTATGTAGGTGTCTATGTTCTAAAATGCCTGCTTATAAAATAATGCATGTTTTGATTAGAGGATCTGTATTCGTATGTTTCTCAAACATTTTATTTTTTTTTTATCAAGTTAGAATTTGTTTTACTTATAAGGCATTGCTTTTCACTGTTATATGATTTTCTTCAGAAGAAATTCCAAAGAAACTTATAACAGAAATTGCATGCAGATTAGTATAGGGGCTGTCGTATTTGCATTAGATATCCAAATTTATTATATTCAACCGGATATATCTGTCGCGACTTCAAATGGGGGTGTTTTTGCATGAAAATATTGCAAATATTGCCATGTAATTTGGACTAGATAAACTGGATGCAGTGTGCCAGGGCAAGCCCAGTGATATACAGGGTGGGCCAAAAGTAGCCTCACAGTTACTTCATGAACTGTTTCTCATTCAAAGTACTCTTCAATAGAAAATTAATACTGTGCCATTAATACATGCTACTTATTTTTATCCTTTTCATGTCACTAATTCTTAAATATGCCACTTATTCATGTCTGAAAAATTTTATGCGTTTAATAAATGATTTTTTATTCTGTTTTAACTGTGAGGCTACTTTTGGCCCACCCTATATATTTAGGCAATGCATTATTAGATAGATAGATAGTAAGGTAGATATTTCCCGTAGGTATTTTAATTGGTGGTTCCTCCAGAGAAATGGAAGACATAAGAGTCATTGCAGCTTTCAGTCTTTCCTGAAGCATGGCAGAGTCCCAACCATCAGCAGCTTCAACAGCGTATGGTGGGGGGTGTAGTGTAGTGCCCTCGGTGCACCTCATGAAGTGCACTAGGCATTATTTAAGGGTTCTTTGCAGCGTCTTTTCTCTTTCTTCCATCTTACTTTCCATCCTCTCCCAACAATTGACTCGTGGTACAACTGCGAGGTTTTTCCTCCTGCTACACCTTCCAAACCTTTTACTGTCAATTTCCGTTCCAGCGCTGAATGACCTCACAGATCCCAGCGCTTGGCCTTTGGCCTAAGTTCTATATTCTGTTCTGTATTCTATCAGCAGCTTCAAATAGATAGACTTGAAGTCTCGCAAGCTTATTCTCCCAACAGTGCGCCATCCGCGTCTTCTCATATGCACTGACTCCATGCATATACTACATGAGAACTATCCCAAATCTTAAGGCTCCCATACACTGAACGATTGTCTGAACGATTGTCTGAACGACTGTCTGCATCGTTCGCAAAAACTCTGTGCATGGGATTGTCTGAATGCAAAAGTGGGCGGAGCTTCCTGTCTGAAGAACGATCTCAGCGGGAATCTGTCACGACCTGCAGGTTGCTGCTGGCTAGCGACTTAAGTCTGTCATACACAGATCGTTCAATGTATGGGTTTGTCTGCCGATATAACGCTACCTATAGCGCCCGTCTCTTCTAGAAATGATGCCATGACAGTCTTTTCGAGACAAAATCTTTCTTTAGAAGACTGAAATCGGTGCGGAGATCGTTCATACTGTCTGAATAGTGTGTGGGTGGGTCGATAACGACAATCGTTCAGACGGTCTTTTTTTTCGCTGCCTATCGTCATCTGTGATGCTCCCAAACTTTCATCTTTTAAGAGACTGAAGGAGTTTTTTAAATGTACTTTATACAATGATTTGGACCACAGATGTCGTATATGTATGTATGTATATATACACACACACACATATATATATATATATATATATATATATATATATATATATATATGTGTGTGTGTGTGTGTGTGTGTGTGTATGTACGTATGTATGTACATATTATATATAATATATATATATATATATATATACACATACATACATATATACATACATACATACACATTTCTCCCTATTTTGAATGTCTTGCTTTTAAACTATGCGAGCACTTCATATAAACATCCGCCTCTTTTTCTCTTTACTTTCCTTTCAGTTTCCATGTGCTATTTTTATATAGGAGAGTCCAAAATTACTTTCTTGGTTTCACTCTTGTTTTCTAATTCATATCTCTTCTACTCGTGCTAAGAAATGACAAAAGTAAGCACGTGATTTTGTTTATTAGCTGAAGCCGCTGGGAAACAAGAAGAAAAGAAAACACAGAGTGCCAAGTCTTCGCGTGTATTTGTGTCCCGAAGATGTGTTAAATACACGAAAGTACTTGGCACTCTGTCTTTTCTGTTTTTTTAATTTTCCCAGCGGTGGCTTCAGCGATTATAATTATTATATATATATATATATATATATATATATATATATATATATATATATATATATATGTATGTATGTATGTATGTGTGTATGTATGCGCTCTTAGAAGAATTTATAAATGTGTCACTTTTATCTTATACCTCCTTCCATTCTTTCAGGATATTTAAAGCCGTTCCTTTATAAATTTTTTTCGCATTATCTATTCAGCCATCTCTAGGCCTTCTGTTCCTTATCCCTCCTAACATCTCCGATTAACAAGCTCTTCGCCAGTTTGACCTTTTCTTCATTCTTTCGGCATGAGTAAACCATCTCAAAACCCATTGAGTCGTCATGTTTTCTATCCAAGCCTTTAAAACATATTTTACACACACATATACATATTTTTCCTCCTTTCAGTTTTCTTGCTGAAAGGAGGAGAAATGTGTATATATGCGTAAAATCATTATTGTAAAATTTACAGGCCTCATGAAATGACAAAATGCCCAAGCATTATTTCCAATGAAATTATTGGTGGCTTGTGCAAAGCCTATAAGGACTGTAAACTGCAACTAAGGCCAAGTTGAGGCTACATCAACAGAAATTAGGCCACAATATGGATTGAACTTTGATGTTCCTTAATTAAATCTTGCCCCACCGAAACAAAGCAATCCGTGCCCAACATTATGAATATGTTGCTTTTCATTCACATTTAATACCCAAACTTCACTTCACATAAAGGAGTTGTGGCAACAAGTCCATCGTACACATCATGCTTCTTCTAGATATATTTACCCACATTTTGCTCCTTCCTTTCTGCACCTATCTTGTGGCTTGTTTCTTTTCTCATCTTAGATACCTGAGTATAAATCATCCGCATTCATTCTTATTCTGTCCATATTAACCTTCATTGTTCCATCTTCCTGGTTTTCATTTATCCACATAACCCCTGTCTTACTGGCTCTTGCATATGCTTTCATCACTTTTGAACACTGCCAGTCAGCTTTCTCCTTTTGCAGACACTTCCATACTCTTTCATTGTTTTATATCGTTTATTTTTTATTATACATATAATCAGCATTGTGTCATCTGCAAACGCCAGGCATAGCACGCTCCATTCAAGTCTTATTTTCTAAGCTCGCAATTCGGGATTTATGTCGAATGTCCTCTTGTTGAATTCTGTTATCACTTCATCCGGAAAAATGCTTAACTCCCAAGGACACCCAACACAAAGGGTCTCAAACTCACTTTCTTACCAGCTGCCTTTAAGTCCACTAAACTATTTCATAAACACTAGCTCCACATACCTTGCATACTCTCACAACTTTTCATCTATTGATCCTTCTTTTATCTGTAGTACTGCATAAGTCAAAAAGCGACCTTATACATTCCTTAGTTTTATCAAATAGCAATATAATCGTCTCTTTTTAGCTTTACCTTTGTACATTATAGGAAATTTACCTATGCATTTCTACTAACCGTTCACTGATCTAGACGGGCCTTACAGTCTCCGACTTAGTAAATTGACTATATTTTCACCAGCTGTCTACACTGACTTGATTTTAAACCTCATCAGCTTCTGGTGTCTTTAGATTCTGCAACATCTTCGTTGCCATCGTTATGTCTACAACAGTCAGGTCAAAAGAGATTTTCGAGGTAATTGCTACGTATTGCTAATATTGTCTTCTATCTGCCGCGGTCAGCACATCTTCCAAATGCTGAGTCCATCGCTCCAAGACTGCATTCATTTCAGAGAACATCTATAATATCTGTTATTCCAAGATCAGTTATTAAGCTTTTTCCTCTTTTCTCAGTGAATTTCATGTTCCCCATCTAGCCAAATATACACACACATACACACACACACACGTATACAAATGTGTATATAAACATGTGGCCATATATGTTAGTGCCATACTAATTTTTACAGGACAGTTTTATACTTTCAAGTATGAATACAATTACAGCATACATGATGCATTTTGGATGTAGGTTACTCTCAAGGTAGGTATATGAAAGCATAAGAATCTTACGTGTAAAATGGATGACTTGCCATCACAAGTATTGGATACTTAGTACTGAACTATCTTGTTCAAGAGGGTTTAATTTAGATTGTCAAATAAAGACGATGAATTCGACCGTGATTTGAACCAGAGAGTCCTAAAGTAATTATCTAAATTAATTATCATCCTTCTTAATGCCCCAATGGACCAGTTGTCATGTACTCCTAACACAATAAAACCCTAGTAGGTTCGAATTCGGGTCAGGGTGTACGCATCACTGGGTATCGGTTATTCCCAGTTGTAATGCAGTTGATGAAATGGGTTAAACATGCATTGATATCTGAACTCATAAGAATATCATGTGTAAAATTAGTGACTGGGCCAGTGACATTTCATCATGTATAATGTCTGTAGAGAAAACAGCAAAATGATTAAAGATATTTTGGATACAAAAGTCAACAAATGTTCTGAGCACGTGATTTGTAATTCATGGCCTACAGAGAGAAATTATCTGTTGAAAGTCCAATTGAAACTTAGTCATTGATCTTCCACAAGGTTATGAGAAGATTGCCTCAAAATGGGTGTTCATCGTGCCATGTGTTGTTGTAGTCATGTGGTTTCATGTCCCCACATTTAGAAACAGTATAATCTAAATCATCAGGTTTCATATTCCCATCATGTCTCCATATTTTGGGACTGTATTTTAGAGCCCCGTGTTTCCTGAGTTTGTCATCGTTTTCTCGACTTGTATGTATGTATGTATATATATACACACGTATACACGGGTATATATAATGTAAGTCCTTAATTTTTATCATATAAGTCATGTCTTTGCCTAGCGAAAAAAGCAAGTAACCTGCACCTGCCGAATCCAGATAAAACTTCTTTGCGAACGTAGCAACTTTTATTTCTCCCGCTTGTATTCCACTTTGTGTCATAAAATGCGGCGTGTACACACCCGTCGTCCAGTGTCCTTGAGGTGTAGAACCTTTTTTTCTTTGCAGTTCAACATACCTTCGAAGACTTCTGGATCGAGCAGCCGTATTATTTTTACTTTTTCATTCGGTAGGTACCAAACCATTTCACTAACTCAACACATTTTCGTTCCATTAATTATTATGCTTATCATACTTCTGACCTTTCTTTCTCTGTTTATAGTCTAACCTCATAACCTGTCGCTTTTGTTTCAGTATTCTTCGGCATCATAAACAAGACCTGCTGGCTAAGAAATTCCCTGACCCATCACGGGGCTTTTAGCCACATCAATAGTTTTCCAGTCTTCCACGTCTATTTTAGAACTCCTACTGTTTTTAGGGCTAGTGCCGTCAGTGCACCTCGCGCGTTACCCTGTAGGCATTACTTGAGGATCTTCGCAGCGTCCCTTCGACCCCCTAGCTGCGACACCTTTGATTCATCTTACTGTGCCTCCGTTCATATTCTCTTTCTTCCTTGTTACTTTCCACACACTTCTAGCAACTGTTTCAAAATGCAACTGCTTTGAGGTTTTCCTCCTGTTACACCTTTCAGACCTTTTTGCTGTCAATTTCATTTTCAGCGCCGAATGGCCTTATAGGTCCCAGTGCTTAGCATCTGGCCTAAATCTTATATTCTAATTCTAATCCCACTGCCTCTACCACCTCACATACTCATTAAAGTAAGATCTTGGGTCATGAACATCTGAAATATTATCCTTCAAATACAGATACAACTCGACCACCACCTTTATTTCAATGCCTAAAGTATTATCTGTCTTTCTGTTGTTTTACCATTATAGTGGCTTTAACAGCTCTAGTATATTTGAATTACATTTTGGGCTCTCACTCCGCTCAGTTCCTGACAGTGTTTGTCTGCGGTCTTTTTGACATCTTGTGATTCATGGAAAGGGATAAGGTAAGTCTGCTATTACCATGTCATTTTCTGATATATTAACTGCCTCGGAGACGCATTACTGAGTATTCACCGCGCATTCATGTTTTACAGAAGATTTGATCCCACTCAAGCTGAGAATAGCTGCTCAGCCTCTTATCAATACATTTCTCTCTCTCTCTCTCTCTCTCTCTCTCTCTCTCTCTCTCTCTCTCATGACAATCATTTCTCCTTCTTTTGATATTCGTAGACCGTCGTTCCTCCGTAAGCGACGCCCTCTGCTTTGTGATCATTCGTAATCTATCTTCAGTTGGCATGGAGATTCCCGTTTTGTTTCGCTATTATTTTCTAATATTTTTTTCCTTTGACAAAACACCGTCTCTCCTTCAAGAGCCATAGCAAAAATGCCGTCGTTTCCATATTCATCCTCGTATCGCCGAATCTCGGTTGAAACATCGTGTTTTCGAGAAAGTTGCGTCGTTTCAAAGCCACCTCATACAAATGCACCTTCATTTTTTTTTTTTTTTTTTGCTTCATCATCGCTCTCTTTTACTTGTTCTATAAATACGCCGCGACGCCTCTCTCCTATTTCCCTCTTCGACTCTCTCCTGTTTCCTTCTTCGACCTCTCTCCTATTTCCTCCTTCGACCTCTCTCCCATTTCCCTCTTCGACCTCTCTCCCATTTCCCTCTTCGACCTCTCTCCTATTTCCTTCTTCGACTTCTCTCCTATTTCCTTCTTCGACTTCTCTCCTATTTCCTTCTTCGACGCATCAGGCATCTATCTTCTTTCGGTATCCTAAGGTACATAGAATAAAGGCTATATACTTTGCGGTATCCAGTTCAGTTCTCTTACCCTTTATTCTGTGATCATTAATAGTGGCTTTGACAGCTGATCCGATATGCGTTTAAAAGGCTTCCCTCAAAATGAGGGTTTGTAGCAGCATTTGCTGTTTTTCGTAATAGGGGTTTTATAGTTTCTTTGATTTTGATTCGAATGATTATTATAGAAGCCTTTCACAGCCTTAATTTTTTTTTTTCAAGCCGTGATCGACACGTACATGTTACAGTTAATCTGATGTCTTTTTTGACTTTGAGTCATAACAGAATTTACTGTATTCTTGAATATCTTTTTTGACTTTGAGTCATAACAGAATTTACTTTATTCTTGAATATGGAGTTTTGAGTTTTTCTTTTTGGTATCTTCTAAGTACTTCACGTAGATTTTGCAAAATAATGTTTTTTCAGTGTTCATGAGGCTTTGTAAGAACCCTCAGCGAAAATTTACCCTCAGAATCATAAGGAAAGGTGGGATATTAATGAAGATGTTGAGCAAATTCAAGAATCCCCCAAATCGCAGTAATTAGCGAATCATACTTTAGCAGATTCACATCAACCGTGCATTTGATGTCTAGGCCAGTCTCTCTCGAGAGTTCACATAGGTACGATGTATGTTCCACCTCTCCTGAAAGACGTATCCCTCGGGAGAAGTGGAACACAGATCCTACCCATGTGAACTCTCGAGAGAGACTGAGAGTTCCCAGCCCTGTGATTGGCATATCAACAGCCAATCAGGAGCGTCGTAAAGGACTGGCCTAGACATCAAATGCACGGTTGATGTGAATCTGCTATAGCTGAAAAATCACTTCATGTCTGAGTGAATGCACGTAACCAGAGTTTTCACAATTGATTAGACTCTTGATATTTTCAGTTGTACGTAAGTTTCTCTAATGACAGCAGAGTTCCTCTTTGGACGAGTGGGTTGCATACCCACCTATCAATCTGTTAGCCCGAGTTCGTTCCCCTCTCTCGCCAATGCTGAACCAGAGGAATTTATTTCTGGTGATTAGAAATTCATTTCTCGTTATAATGTGGTTCGGATCCCACAATAAGCTGTAGGTCCTGTTACTAAGTAACCAACTGGTTCCTAGCCACGTAAATAAAAATCTAATCCTTCGGGCCAGCCCTAGGAGAGCTGTTAATCAGCTCAGTGGTCTGGTTAAACTAAGGTATACTTAATATATGCTCTAGCTACTCGTATGATTTACATATGAGTGTTTTTCCCCTTCAGAATGAAGTTTTCCCATCCTAATTCAGAAATGATAACTTACACCGAAGTATCCTGCTTGTAACACCAGTAAAACAATAGTAAGGAGGAAGGCGGTAATTCGGGCATATTCATTCAAATTTCTTGCCAAGGGCGAATGATTATATAAAAATAAAATTATGGAAAGTGTTCGAATTTACCTCTGCAGTGCAATGAAAGTGTCTGACCGCCCAAATTTTACTTGTGCAATGCAAGAGGGAGAGAAATTTTGTCAGACTCTGTAGCTAATGTAATGTGAAGACTTATTTTAAGTGAAGGAGTGTTCAGGTGTAGTACTGGAAAGGCAACGTATTTGTAATTGAAAATGAAAACTGCATAGGTCATTGAAATATGTTGGGCTTCATTGGTTTCCTTTATGAAAAGCACCTGAACTTCCAAACATTGCAGCATGCTTTTGCGAAGTATGAAAGCAAATTGAATTACTAGAAAACGGCTTTTATGTAAGTGGGTAGAGAACATTTGTCCTTAACATTTTTGCCTGTACGATGAATGTACGGCTAAAAGTAGGACATGACACGTGACCTCAAAAATGTCCGAGCAACACCAAAATACTTTCGAACAACATGCTTCTAAGTTTTGTGGGATTATTTAAAGGAACCTTACAACTGTCAGTTGTATGTCAGTTCGATACTGGCATACTGCAGTCTAAACGGGTGTTCTCTAAAAGAATTGCACTTTTGCTTCATTCCTGTTGCTTTCTAAAAGTTTACGAGTAACACTGCTGCAATTTTCTTGAATTTTCGAAGACAGGCGTTATACTGGGTCTCGTGTAACTCTATAAGACTTTAACTCTTGTATCCAATGTGATATTCATTGCAAATAAGCCTTTCTTATAAGCGGTTAGGGATCACTCCAGCTGATGCGTAATATTGCCTGCAACTATTATTGGTTTATGAAAGATTACTCCTTCGTTCCTTACAAATATTGTTGCGTGATTAAGGGACTTGATTATTATTTTTTATTTTATATTTGTATTTTATACGTTAAAAAAGATAACTCATTGAAACCATGAGGCAGCTAAAAATTAAATTGCATAATTCTCCAAAACCAGAATTAATGAAGAATATTTGTTTGTGAAATTTCAAAACAAATTAACTAAGCACCTAGACAATCGATGCTTTGAGAATCCATTTTGTTTCTGGCGTTAAGTTGGTACAAATTATTACTTTTATCCTTAATGACGAGATCTTTGCAATGAAGTTCCACTTGAAAGCTTGGCTGGGTTTATTATTTCAGCTTGATGGAGAACGTCTTGCCATATAACATTTTTCTTTCTAGAAACGCAAGCTGAACCATACTGAAATGTAACTTATGTCGTGTCTTTATTTGCTTATGAGAGTAGTTCCTCTTCTGTGTGACCCATCATACACTTGGAACTAGTTTATTCCCTATTACAAAACTGCCAAGCCACTGTTGATTACGTTGTCAAAAGTGATTTCGTTGATCCAGGATGTGTTTGTAACATACCCACACATCTTATAGAAGGCAGGAATTCTCAGGGGTTACGTTTTCTGAATGATTGATCCAGGATGTGTTTGTAACATACCCACACATCTTATAGAAGGCAGGAATTCTCAAGGGTTACGTTTTTTGAATAACTGATCCAGGATGTGTTGGCAACATACCCACACATCTTACAGGAGGCAGGAATTCTCGGGGGTTACCGTTTTTCTGAATTTGATTGAATTCCAGGATTGTGTTTTTGTAACCCATACCCACCACTCTTGATAGGAGTAGGAATTCTCAAGGATTTTTTAATACTGATCAGTGTTTGTAACATTGTTTTTTGTACACCCTACGCATCTTACAGGAGGCAGGAATTCTGAAGGGTTACGTTTTCTGAATGATTGATCCAGGATGTGTTTGTAACATACCCACACATCTTATAGGAGGCAGGAATTGTCAAAGGTTACGTTTTCTGAATGTGACCAAGTCAAGTTTTTCATACCATGGTTCGATTTGTTCCTGGTATTGGTGCGGTCAATTTTCATAATGTACCTTTTGGGATTTTTTTTTTTTTTTCTAGAATACTTTTTCAAACATGACTTCTTTGTCGACCCTCGAAATTAATCTCTGAAGTTTCTGTAGTGCTAAATGATTCGTGTTTCTGGCTCAAATTCAAGATGCTGATCTTAAGTGATATATAGTCAGTCTTAAGTGACATCAACTAACTCATAATACCGGTAATCTTCTTAGACGCGAAGATGTATTATTCATTTGTATTCCCCATAGGAAAATGAAATATGTAAATGGTTAGAATAAGCCAAGTATCGTCCTCAAGTGGGCCTCTCCTTGGAGGACGAAATTGTTGGACATATTCTAACCATTTACATATTTCATCTTCCTATGGGGAATACAAATAGATTAAGTAACTCATAAGCAATGAAACAATCGCAAGGATCTTTGGGACGTGCGATGTTTTTCCAATTTTCTGTGTCGGACAGCAATACTGAGATTTTGGTAAAAAGAAAAAAAAAATCTCATAAGTGGTGTAATCAGGATATCCGTCTTCACAGTGTATTTGTTGATGTTTGCTAAAATGAACTCTCTGGTGTTCCTCGGGGTAGTAGTTTTCTTGGCTCAGTAATCTTTATGTAATATTCACTTAGGTTGCTGAGTCGGTGATGGAGATTAAGCTACAATTAGTGAATTGTTCAAATTATGGGAATGTTTATAAACCTTAACAAAACCCAGGGAATGATTGCGAGTAGATCTGTGACACTGAAACCCCCATTATTTGAAATTTTAGGCTTTATTCTTAATCGCAAATTCAGTGAGAAAATCTCTCTCTCTCTCTCTCTCTCTCTCTCTCTCTCTCTCTCTCTCTCGTCTCTTCCTCTTCTCCTCTCTCTCTCTCTCTCTCTCTCTCTCATATGAAAACTGACCTACAAAATTATTTGGACTGATAATTTTGAAACTGTGCCATAACGCAGACAGTAGATAAAAGATTTATTTTGTACTTATTGCCACAGCCTTTTAGATATAATCCCGTAGGGGGAGTAGTTCCGTCAGTGCACCTCATGCGGTGCACTGTGGGCATTACTTAAGGTTCTATGCAGCGTTCCTTCGGCCCTTAGCTGCAACCTCTTTCGTTCCTTTTACTGTACCTCTTTCTTTCCTCTTACTTTCCACCCTCTCCTAACAATTGATCAAAATGCAACTGTGAAGGTTTCCTCCTGTTACACCTTTCAAACGCTTGGCTTAAAGTCTATATTCTGTAATCAATTCAATTCAGTAAAAATACATTAAGGAGGAATTTTATATAAAGCATGAGATCTCAAAACAAGGCAGCGAAGGTGATTTGCTGACTTACTGAGTAATAACTCAGTAATGATAAAATAAATCTAGACCATGTTTTGGGCACCGTCATCTCTTCATCTATAGTAACCCTACGAGGAGTACCAGGGTTTTTTCTGCTTCATATGGGACGGACCTTGTCAATGCTGTAGTTACAGGAAAATGAAATTGATTTCTATAACTTATCTATAATCGGTTTAGTGAGCACCGTTATGAGGCTTACAATCACACTAAAAGATTATTTGGGGCTTAAAGTCACACTAAAAGCTTATTTGGGGCTTAAAGTAACACTAACAGCTTATTTATAGCTTAATCACATATCATTCTCTTACCACACGAGTCACTTTACGTACGAAACATTTTATGTAATGATTATTATTAATATTCGATGGTAACCGCTTGGACTACTTAAGACCAAATGCGATGATTACTCTCTATTATTTTCAATTCCCTTTTGTTTTGAGTCAATATCTGAAGCGAGATTTGCCTCAACAACATCTCACTATGTTTTCTCTTTATATTTTCAAATACTCATTTGTTTCGAGTCAATAACTTGGACGAGAGTTGCCTTATCAACATATATCACTACTTCGTTTTCAAGGCGAGTGAGTAAGTCATGTCACCAATAACTTTTATGAAGACAAACACCGACAAAGATAACCGAACGTGACTCTTGTCTAAGGACTGTCAGTCATCCCAGGACTAGATACACTCAAAAGACAATCGATATATTTACTCTGCAGCCGGTCACTTGAAATTATGAATGAGGTTAGATTCAGTTCCAAGTGAGGATTAAAAGGTCACTGGTAGGACCTACCTACTACGTATTATCGTCACACAATGGTCGACAATGAATGGACTCCCTTGGGCTAACTTGAAGACTGATATCCACAGTCCACATAATTGTGTTCCACTTAATTATGATCGGTAGGAATATGCCTGCGTGGCATATATATATATATATATATATATATATATATATATATATATATATACATATATATATATATATATATATATATATATATATATATATATATATATATGGGGATACAATCCACAATGAAGTAAAATCCTTCTGTAGTTTAAAATATATATTTCTTGTCAGGATTAAAGCTTTCGTCCATCAGCTGTGGTCTTGTTCACTAAAATGTGATATGTCACCTCAAGGAACTGATATATATATATATATATATATATATATATATATATATATATATATATATATATATATATATATATATATATATATACACACACACAGAGACCTTACAGACCTTACATCTTGTACGGGTTGCCCCAGGTCCCTCAGAGAGAGAGAGAGAGGAAGAGAGAGAGAGAGAGAGAGAGACGAGAGAGAGAATTTTATTCTTAAATTGGTAGTCTCCATTTGCCACTCGAACAAGCAGATTAATTTTTCCCGGACTGCAAGAATGAGTGCACGTCTTGAATATAATGACAATAACTTTTTAAAATTGTATTAAACATACTTTTATTCATTTTCTAATGCCTGATTGCATTTGATGAATTTGATCTTTCAGGTGCATTTATTTTCCTAGTGCACCATCCTCTCGCCGACGGGATCCGCCTCTTGAACTTGTCATCTTGCAAGAGCTTAGCGTTTTACAGTCGCTATCAGCTTAGCACTGATTCGGGAGGAAATAAAAAAAAAGAAAATAAAAAAATAAATAAATCACGTAAAAGTGATGAAGATTTAAAATTCTGCACACTGCTCTTTCCCTTCTTCTTTTTTTTTTATTATTATTTTTGTATTTTTTTTTTTTGGAAGCGTTGTAGTGGATGTATTCCCACGCCATTCGCATAAGCAAGTGCGTCCAGAATCACCATTGCCCCCGGTGGAAGCGAGAGGTTTTCCGGCGTCCTCCATTTTGGGGAGAGATGTTGGGTCACGCGTCGCGTATCCTATGGTTCTCACGTAAGCAGGGGTGGGCACCTCCGAAATCTCCCCCCAACCCCCATGGCACCCGGACGCTCGCTCGCGTGCACACTTTTCATTTTCCATTCTTGCTATTGATTAAT
>NC_061097.1:53261224-53263724 GCF_015104395.2 Macrobrachium nipponense | reverse complement strand
ATCTATCTTTCATTCATCTTCAAGGCCTCTTCTGCCATTCACACACAGTCTCGAACCCTTTTCAATGTTCCCTACGTACAAGTATACCACCTGTTTCTCTGTTTCTCGTCAGCCATTGAATGTAAGAAAATCTCAAGTTTTGTTTTTCCTAGTTAACCTCTAGGAGTAATAACAGTTCAAGTGGCTAAAATTACCTCTAGACTGCTCATAGCTGTTGCATGTGATTTCCTTTAAATCCTTCTTGAATATGTACATTGGTATTTCAATCTCTGTTTGAAAGTTGCTTCTCACCTAGATAGGGTCAAATTAAAGACAGTTATTGTGACCAGTGGCTACACGGCACTATACCTATTCTGTAGAGCATTTTCAGCCATATGGTGGCCTTTCCGTCTCCTTTTCATAACATTAAAAATTTTAGCCCCGC
Organism: Macrobrachium nipponense; assembly: GCF_015104395.2. NCBI lineage: Eukaryota > Metazoa > Arthropoda > Malacostraca > Decapoda > Palaemonidae > Macrobrachium > Macrobrachium nipponense. The sequence continues at coordinate 53,263,300 of NC_061097.1, read as the reverse complement.
CCCCCCCCCCCCCCCCCCCCCCCCCCCCCCCCCCCCCCCCCCCCCCCCCTTTCTTATAATTTTTTTTTTTATAATATTAAAGACACTCCTTCGACCTCTTAGGTGTTCGTGAACTGTTGAATTGCATGGTTCAGTAACTCTTCTTTCTTAATTGATTATGTTTCCACAGACTGTGCTAACCTTCCATGCATTAAAATGCCCGCCATTTTGTTATTTCTGGGTTTAATACTATTTGTTTTTATTCTCATACTATTTATTATTTTGCCACTTTTTTCCGCTATTCCGCCCTCTTATCTATACTGTAGCTGAACTACTACTGATATGATTTGAAATGATCAAAGCTTTGGTTTATATTTGAGGTTCCTTAAAGGCATTGTTATGCTTTTGCCCTTGTAATTAGCATTCAATGGTTAATATCGTGTTACCAAAACACATACTCATAGCTCCCGTGAAGGAATTAATTCCAATAGCTACCCTTTTCAGCATTTCTGATATTGCCCTATGTTGGTGTACTGTATTGTTTTTAGCATATACTTTTGTGCATTCAGATAAAGGCCTGATAAAGATTAATGGACTCCTTGAAGTCTCCTTCGTTCTCCCTGGAGGTTCTTTGGATTTCATTCTAAAGAGTTGATAGTTTTTAGATATTGTAAAATAAATATGTACATTAATTGCAATCAGCTTACACATGATGTCCTGACCATATCTTTTATCTACTGTTCACGTGGTGTTACTGATAGTGTTCCAACAGTTCAACTAAATCTGTGTGAATAATTTGCACTTCGTTTTATCATTTCTTGGGAAGCTTCCCTGCCGCTGTCATCACTGCAAAGGTGTGATCAAATACGGAAACCTTTAATTTTCCGGAATTCTCTTTAGAAAGGCTTGTTCGATTCCTCTCCTGACGATGAACATTTGCAAACTGCTCTTCAGAGCTTCAAATCTTAGTCATGTAGTGGCCGTGACAATCAGGTTTCGTCAGAATTATTGCAGATTTCTCTGCTACCTTCCTGAATGCTTTCTTTTTCATTTTTGTTTACATTAATGATTATGGATTTCTTTCTACGAAAGAGATTCTCATTGTTCTGATTTCCATTTTCTCCTCTTTATGGCTAAACTTAAGTTTGAGCTATGCTGAATGACGTGATTTTCGTCCTATAAAGAAATGTTTTATATTATTCTTATTAGTATGATATATAGGAAGAAGGCAATTGTCTCAGTAACAATGATACAATAATTATTTCTGTTTAAAAAAACGTGTTGACATTGCTATAAAAAAATGTTTACGATTTAATAGCTATATGCAATTTATTTCATACGCAGAGTCAAGGAGTTTCAGGTTCTGTTAAGTAGGAGATTCTCTCTCTCTCTCTCTCTCTCTCTCTCTCTCTCTCTCTCTCTCTCTCTCTCTCTCTCTCTCTCTCTCTCTCTCTCTCTCTCCATATACCCATTCTTTCTTTATCTATAATCCTTGACTTAGCAAGTAAATTACTCTTCCTTTACATTAGGTCAAGTTAGAATTTTGTTTATCAGCAATATGAGTCATATTGGAAATATGACAATCTTGAGACTTTTCTCTCGTGTTCTTTTATAAGTCACTTTTAAGCTTGCAAAGCTTGAGGGGCTACTTTTCTCTATAAATTTATTTCAAGCTTCTTAACAGGCCAATTAGAAAGAATCCCTTCTTCCTTACCGACGTCCATCAAATCACTTCTGGTTCCCCCATTATACTTTTCTCTCTGGCAAAGATCATTTTTCGGTTCGTCATAACCAGCAAATGTGATTAGGAAGACTATCCAGGTACCAGTTGGAAGGTTATGTAGTATTCATCCTCCAGCATTGTCAGTATTCCTTGTTATTATTTTGGAGTAACGTAGTATAATGCAAACCAAAGTCGAATTCACGATGCAACTCGCAGACTTTCTGTTTCTTCAGTGTGTCTCGGACAAGTAGGATCTGTAGTGAAATGATTGTGAATTTGTTAATAATAATAATGCTCTAACCAGGTTTTGACCGATTGATTTAAAAACACGTCTCACCGGATGGTGTGGTGCCTACTTTAGCTCTCTCTCTCTC
>NC_061097.1:53253724-53256224 GCF_015104395.2 Macrobrachium nipponense | reverse complement strand
GCCTACTCTGTCTCCTTGTGGTCTGAGCTATAAGAATTTTCAGGTTTTAGAATAAGAATTTTTTTTCACGCAACTGTACGTTGGGAAGTTTTATAAGATTAGGAAGGGATATATATCCTTTAACCTCTGATGACTTTCACTTGTACTGATAAGATGATTTGGATCTTCCTGGATAGTGACCCCTAAGGGTTTAAACCCGGTATTTATCCACCTATGCAAAGGCGTGTTCAATACAAGCCCTTTGGGGATGACCGAAAAAGCATAAATATAACACTATAAAGATCATAAATATAATTACCCCAAAGGAATATTAGGCTTAGATACTGACCTCCGAAAACTCTTGGGCGTCACTATCTTGCACGTAACTATATTTTGGGAATTCTTCTTGTGAGATTAGGAGGGAATGGATTTTTTTAAACTACTGATTAACTTCACTAAGTACTGATAAGGAAGAAGATTTTAACTGCTAGAATTCTATATTTATATCAGAAATAACGGAAAGGGATGCGTAATCACTGGCCACTACAGCAACAGCCATTCAACATCCCCAGTTAATTTGAACTTCCAGGAAATCTGCTGCGACATGATTTCGCAGTTGCTAAGTTTCGTGCTAAATGTCTAAACATGTCCACAAATTGAGTGTTCCAGTAAAAAAAAAAAAAAATAAAAAATAAAAAAAAATAAAATAAAATAAAATAAAATGCAGTTGTAAGCCAAATATAAAATAAATCTGGAAATTTAACTGGGGATAGTATAATAAGCTTAATTGTTTGCATGTCAGATTGGACTGATTTCTAGAATTTCGGCTTTTTTAAAAGGACAGTAAGTTCTCAATGGTGTGAGTATGTGATCACGTTAATTCCGCTTTTATGTCGAAAATAAGTGGCATCCATAATTTGGAATTAATGATAAGTGTATGTGGGAAACGTTAAAGTGCAATTTTGAATGAGCCAAAAGAATGACCGTGAATCCTTCCAATAAAGAGGCCTTCTAGAAGAGGGATGCCGGGTATCTAAATGTTATAAAAGAAGCCTTTAAAATAAAAGAAATTATGCGCTGAAACCTCAAAACCAGCTGAACCAAAATTATGACAATTATGCCCAATAGGGAATAATCTTACAAGATTGATTTGGACTCGGATCAGTTTGCTATTGACGGGAACAGAACCGCCACCACTAGTCGACCCAGTCACTCTTCAGAATTCGGACCCCCTTTATTGGGAGGTCGTCAGCACACGGTTTCACAAATAGACAAACACGAGCTCATGCGACTGCTTACGAATAAAAGGACTGCATAACTTGATATGTCTGGGTCTTCTCTCGCGTTCAGAGACGCACAATGCGTCTCTCAACCCTTTGAAGGGCGCGCCGACAAAGAAGTCTCATGCAGTTCATGAACATCTTGTTTTGGGGGTGGGGGAGGGTTACGGGGGCCAGAGCTGAAAAGGGAGGTGGATTCGCTGGCATTGACGCGTGTTCGGACTGAAGGGGCAAAAAACTGAAGTCAAGAGAGAGAGAGTGACTGCCGACAGGTGTTCTTCCGCTGCATGACGGCACGTGCCTGCCATGGTCTTTTATTTATTTTTTTCTACCTGCATGAAAAAGAGGGACGCAGGGTTACCTGTAACTGGTGCTGAAGGCAGGCACGCGATGTCGTCCGTTAAGTTTGTGTATTTCATAAGCCATTCACTCAACGTGGAACCGTATACCCTGAGAGGGGTCGACTCCAGGTAATGGTCCCTACAACAGTCACTTCTGCAGTGCTAGCATATATTATATATATATATATATGTATATATATATATATGTATGTATGTATGTAATATAATGATGCATTAATAACATATATATATAATATATATATATTTATATATATATATATATTTTATATATATATATATATATTGTATAGTATATATATATATATAGTATATATATATATATTATAATATATATATATATATATAAGTTTAATTGCCCTAGATGTAATCTAGGGACCTACGTGGGATCCACACAGAGGTTACTAAGAGTCAGAATGGATTGCCATAAGGGCGTTAGGCATAGAACTGGTAACAAACTTGCTAATCTTGAATTTTCTAACATCAGACAACACGCCAATAAATGCAAACAGAATATACAATACAAAGATTTTGAAATGTTGGGACGGGCACCGAATGGCAAACTACTGACAATTCTGGAGTCCTTGTTTATTAAACAGCTTGTTCCTCAATTGAACACGCAGTCTTCCTCGACAACTCTACCTTACGTGAGCTGTTGCCGGTCATTACTGGTTTGTTCCTTCTGACTTCTGTCCTTCCTTTCTCTCTTGATGGTTGGTTCTACTATAACTAGTTTTTAATTTTTTTTCATCTTGTCGTTTATAATGTATTATGTCTTGTATTTGTAATTTAGCGCTTTTAATGTCAGTTTTACTGTTTTATGTCTTTACAGCTTGGAAATGAAACCATTGTGTTTTGAAACTTTGCAATAAATGTATTTTA
>NC_061097.1:53246224-53248724 GCF_015104395.2 Macrobrachium nipponense | reverse complement strand
GATTTTTCCTTTTACTTACAACGTCTGTCTTTTTTCCTTTTTTTCTCTGGGGAGTGTCCACAACCTGCTCTGTCTCTAACTTGAACCATTACTCCATTTGTATAGAAATTGGGCTTTACGGATTTTCTCGCTTTTTACAAATACTTGAACACTGTCAGTTACGATCCCATCTACAAGGTCGTTCATGGTCTGCAATTTTATCATGATCGTGACTTGTGGCATAACATTTTGTATTGATCTTCACTTGTGGCATAACATTTTGTATTGATCTTCACTTGTGGCATAACATTTTGTATTGATCTTCAATTGTGGTATAACATTTTGTATTGATCTTCACTTGTGGCATAACATTTTGTATTGATATTCACTTGTGGCATAACATTTTCAACTGTCTTTATGTCACAACACTATCGGTTCATGCTGAAGTATCTTGTAGATTAATATATGTCACTCCCATGTTTGTTTCATCATTCCTTGCATGAAGTGTATAATTCTGCCATCTTTGCATACCCTGGACACTTTTAGTTAATACTTTCTCAATTCAGCCTTTTCATTATAAAATGAATATGCATTTCCTGGAGTATTCAAAAATTGTATACTCAAGTTCCATTCCTTTCAGATCTAGTTGTCACTCTCACGAGATATTCGGATATATTTTTCATTTCCTATAACCCCATTACAACAGAAGAATATGTTGGCAGTTTCACCTTTTATTTCGATTCCAGTTGTCCCTCTCATAGATATTCAGATATATTTTTTTTTATCTCTTATAAATCCATTACAGCAGAAGAATATATTGCCATAATCACCGAGAAGATATTTTTGACAGAGCTAGTCGCAATTTATGTTTCTTATTTCTGTGGTTCAATTGCTCGTCAATATTTATTTTGATCTCATTTGCCAGAACATTGTTACACTAATAAAAGCTTTTCATACAATGCCAGATATTGCATTGACCAATTGTTTATCATCTCCCTCCTCCATTCACTCTGACCAAGGTCCTTCCTACATTGCAGTTTCTTAGAATATTTCCCTTTTCTCATTTCATCACTGACTCATTTCTCTGTCCTACCATCCTTTTTTTTTATCCTTGGTCCTCTTTACTTATACTTACGAACGCTGTTTGCCTCTGCCTAAAAGCTTACAAGCCACAATTTGCATTTCTTCATATCCTGTAACCTTTTTCTTTTTCTTTGGAAATTCTTCCTTTCCAGCATACTTTCTTCTATCTTCACTTACATTTCTTTTTATTTCCCTTTCAATACTGTATTCTTAACAATTAAGGATCCTTAACACTTAAGGATCAGGGATATGTCCTTCGTCTTACAAACATCTCTAAGTAAGAATTTACGGATTTTTCATGGACAGTAACCCCAACAAAGTTCGGGGGTGGTTATCTAGCACTAATATATCTTGGGGGTCATCATCTCTATGATATTGACAGTCTTTTGTTTATATTTTTACGGTTATCCCTAACGGGGTTGCACTAAACACGCCGGGTTAAAACTTTTGGGGTCACTATCTCCGAAAGATACGAATTCACTTCCTCATATTATTTTTACGAAGGGCTAGCAGTCAAATTGCCCCTAAAACATTATCCTTAAAAAAAACGGTATCCTTAAAAAAACAATATCCTTAAGGATCTCTATTGTCATTCAATCCTGGCACTTCTAAGCTAATAAATCCCCCCTTCAGAACATTCTCATAAATTGTTAAACCTTTCCTACTTGGCCCTAGGCTAAGATTATTGGGATTGGTGAAAGGGCCTATTCTAACCTTAGAATTAAAAAAAATGAAACTGTTGTTTTAGTTGATTTTGAGTGACACACATTTCGAATTTGAAATGTATCGTTCAGAACGATACAAGAGCTGAGTATATATATTTTCAAGTTGAATATTGAACATATCTAGAATTTGAAATGCATAATTTAAAACGACACAAGATGAGTATTGATTAGATGTTTACAGTCTGTAGTATGCGTTGTCTGCAAAATATAAATTATAAGACAGACGATATTATTTTAGACAAAAATTTATTAAAATAATACTGTAGTTATGATGAGATGATTAGCGTTTATTAAGGCATCTGTCAAGGAAAGTTGCTATAAAGAGGCTCTCTGGAAATGGTGCAGATAAATTTTGAAATGCTTTTCAGGAGATAAGCCTGAATTATTTCAGAGATAAATTGATCTCTTAGACAGGGTAAAACAGTCAATTTCGCTTGCAAGAACGAGACGGCACTTGTAAAGGCCCAATAGATAAGGAACCGATACCATGGAGACATGTTTGAAGAATGTTGACCATAAAAAAAGCATTAAAACTAGACATCAATTTACAGGATAAATGCAAAATTGTACGTGAAATTTGTGTATTGAGGTGATTGTCAGAAGAGAAGAAATCCGTTGTGGATATCATTGATGTAAACTTCCAATGCTTCTTGGAAGTTCAGTGTCTAACTTTTAGGTTGGGTCGACGGTTATCTGACAAAATATGTGAGGGG
>NC_061097.1:53218050-53228050 GCF_015104395.2 Macrobrachium nipponense | reverse complement strand
ACGTTGGACTTGATATATCCACAATTAATGCAATAAAGAATTGCAATGCCGTTAGTCATTTTTACTATTAATATATTGTTCCCTGGTGGGCTTTCTGTAATGAATATGTTAACTCGAGAATTATATTCTTCGAAACTGATCATTTGTCAGTTGAAAAAACTAATGACTTTCATAAAATGTGTTCGTGGAATGAAAGCAAGTAGCTTATTAATGGCATCGGATGCCATCTAATACTTAGTTGCTACTGCTTGGTTTAAGGATGGCAATTATTCTGGCAGAAGATAAATGATCCAATTCAAGTCTAAACACTAGCTATTAAGTGACAGGACCTGACCTTCCTATTTTTCTCATAATCTAAAGTCTCGTTCAACTTGTTGTTCCAGTAAATGAAAGCAAGAGGAATATCCCTCTTATAAAAAATATTAAACATTTTTGATGGAAGGTTACTAGTGACAGTATTGCTAACTTCCAGATTGTTTAGACAAGTCCAAGCTCTCTTGTCTAAGAAAAAAGGTTAATCCATGTTTTTCGAAAACTACCAAATGAACATGAAGAAAATTACAATATGCACATGTCGTTATATCTCGCATACCCTGTCAGCGCCCAGTGCGACTGTGGGGAATACATGCTCATAAGAAAACTGAGACAATATACTGTCTGAAATTTTATGCAAAATGAAGATAAAACTACTGTCTTGGATACTATTTAAAATTTGAGACGAAAATGAAGCAAAATAATGTTTTGGAATTTACGAAAATTGAAAAACCAAAGGTACTGTCTTGGGAACTATATGAAATTGGGACAAGATATACTGTTTATTGGAATTATATGAAAATTGAGGAACAGGATATTGTCTTGGAACTCTATGAAAACCGAAGACAAGATACTGTCTTGGTAACTATAAATGAAAATTGAGGCAAGACACTGTTCTTAAGAAGTACAATATTCAAACATGTTCAAGTTATATTCGGCATACGCCTGTTCGGCGCCCAAGTGCGAACTGTTTGGGAATGGAAACTGCTTCAATAAGAAAACTGAAGACAATATAAACTGTCTTGGAAATTTTATGAAAATTGAGGAAATAAATAACTGTTCTTGGAACTATTAAAATTTGAGGAACGAAAAATTGAAAAGCAAAATTTAATGTTTGGAATTTAAACCGAAAATTGAAACAGGTTACTGTCTTGGAACTATATGAAAATTGGAACAAGATATAACTGGTTCTTGGAAAATTATATTAAAATTGAAAGACAAGGATATTGTCCTTGGAACTCTAATGGAAAAATTAAGACCAAGAAAATTACTGTCTTGGAACTATATGAAAATTGGGAAGGACAGAACTGTTTAAGAAGGTCTATGAAAATTGAGACAAGACTGTCTTGGACTGTATGGAAAATTAAGGCAAGATACTGAAACTATTGAAATAGAAAATAAGAACAGATACTTATCTTGGACTATATGAAAATTAGACAAGATACTGTCTTGGACTATTATGAAAATTGAGACAAGATAATGTCTTGAACTATTTGAAAATTGATTCAAGATCGCTGGAACTATAATGAAAATTGATGCTAGATACTGTCTTGGAACTATATGAAAATTGAGCAAGAATACTGTCTTGGACTATATGAAAATTGAGGCGGAAGATTACTGTCTTGGACTATATGAAAATTGAGGCAATAGATACTGTCTTGGAACTATATGAAAAGAGAGAGATAAGAATGTCTTTGGAACTATATGAAAATTGAGACAAGATACTGTCTTGACGAAATATAAGAAATTGAGGCAGATACTGTCTTGGAACTATATGAAAATTGAGATACTGTCTTTGAACTATATGAAATTGAGCAAGATACTGTCTTGGGACTATATGAAATTGCGAAAAGATACTGTCTTGAACTATTGATTGAGACAAGATACTCTTGTCTTGGATGGACTATATGAAAATTGAGGGCAAGATACTGTCTTGGAACTATATGAAAAAATTGAGTCAAGATATGTCTTGGGTTGTGTACTGAAAATTAAGACATAATACTGCTTGGATATATGAAAATTGAGGCAAGATACTGTCTTGGAACTATATGAAAAGTTGGAGACAGATACTTGTCTTGGAACGGAAGATACTAGTCTTGAACTTTTATGAAAATTGAGACAGATACTGTCCTTGACTTATAAATTGAAAATTAGATACTGTCTTGGACTATAAATTGAAATTAGCAAGGTACTGTCTTGGAACTATATGAAATTGAGGCAAGATACTGTCTTGGACTATTGAAAATTTGAGGAAAGATCTGCTTGGAACTATATGAAAATTGAGAGAAGATATGTCTGGAACTATATGAAAACAAAATTGAGGCAAGATACTGTCTTGGGAACTATTATGAAGTAGGCAAGAATACTTGTCCTTTAAAAGGTCTAATATTAAAATTAAGACAAGATACTGTCTTGGAACTATATGAAAATTGACAAGATACTGTCTTGAACTATATGAAAATTCGACAAGATACTATCTTGACTATAATTAAAATTGACAAGATACTGTCTTGGACTATATGAAATTGAGACGATACTGTCTTGGAACTATATGAAAATTGACAAGATCTGTCTTGAGCTATATGAAAATTAGACAGATACTGTCTTGAACTATATGGGAAATTACAAGTAATACTGTCTTGGACTACATGATTGTTGAGGCAAGATACTGTCTTGAACTATATTGAAAAGAGAAGAAGATAATGTCCTTGGAACTATATGGAATTGAGCAGATACTGTTTCTTGGAACTATCTTGAAAAACTTGAGCAGATACTGTCTTGGAACTATATGAAAATTGAGAGAAATAATGTCTTGGAACTATACTAAATTTGGATTTCAAGATACTGTCTTGGAACTCTTGAAACAAAAATTGACAAGATACTGTCTTGGAACTTTATATGAAATTGAGGCAGATACTGTCTTCGAACTATATGAAAATTGAGGACAAGTACTGTCTTGGCAACTATATGAAATTGAGGCAAGATAACTTGGAACTTGAAGATGAAAATTGAGGACAAGATACTGTCCTTGAACTATATGAAAATTGAGACAGATACTGTCTTGGAACTATCTGAAAATGAAAAGACAAGATGCGGTCCTTGGAGCTATATGAAATTTGAGACAATGTCTTGGAAACTATATGAAAAATTGAGACACGATACTGTCTTGGAACTATGAAATTGAGGCAAGATACTGTCTTGGAACTATATGAAAATGAGACACGATACTGTCCTGGAACTCTATGAAAATGAGTCAAAAGAATACTGTCTTGGAAAAAGGGGAAGTTAATATGAAAATTGACCCACAAGATCTGTCTTGGAACTTATATAAAATGAGCAAGATACTGTCTTGGACCTATATGAAAATGAGACAAGATACTGTCTTGGAACTATATGAAATTGAGAAACAAAGATACTGTCTTGGAACTATATGAAAATTGAGCAGATAACTGGTCTTGGAACTATATTAAAATTGAGGCAAGATAACTGTCTTGGACTATATGAAATCGAGACAAGATACTGTCTTGGAACTATATGCAAAATTGACAGACAGTAGATACTGTCTGGAACTATATGAAAACTGAGGCAGATACTGTCTTGGACTATATGAAAATCCGAGACAAGATACTGTCTTGGAAACTATATAAATGAGGCAATGATTACAAGATACTGTCTTTGGAACTATAATGAAAATTGACAAGATACTGTCTTGGAACTATATGAAATTGAGCAAGATACGTCTTGGAACTATATGCTTGCAAGATACTGTCTTGGTGTCTGTGAAAACGACAAGATACGTCTTGGAAACTAATGGAAATGAGTGAGGCAGATACTGTCTTGGAACTATGAAAATTGGACAAGATACTGTCCTTGGAACTAATTGAAAATTGAGACAAGTACTGTCTGGACTTTATAATGAAAATAAATTGAGGCAAGATACTGTTTGGAACTATATGAAATGGAACGACAGGATACTGTTTCTTGAAACTATATGAAAATAGACAAGATACTGTCTTGAACTATATGAAAAATAAAGACAAGATACTGTCTTTGGAACTATATGAAATGAGGCAAGATACTGTCTTGGAATATATGAAAATTGAGACAAGATCTGTTTCTTGGAACTATGTAAATTGAGGCAAGATCTGTCCGGACTATCAAATGATAACAAAATACTGTCTTGATTTCTTTAATGAAATGTAGATATACTGTCATTGGAACTCTATGAAATGAACTGAATCATCTCGTTCGTTATTTTTAAAATTGAAATTGAAACAATTGTCTTTTTGGAACTATAAATGAAAACTTAAGATACTGATATTGTTGTACTGTTTTTGGAAAAATTGATTGAGAACAAAGATATGTCTTGGAACTATAGAAATTGAGACAGATTTGTCTTGACTATAGATAAACCAAAGAGATACGGTCTTGGAACGATATGCAGAATTGAGGCAAGATACTGTCTTGGACTGTAATGAAAATTGCGGTGATACTGTTAGGAACTATGGGAAATTGAAGACAATGTACTCCATCCCCTGGAACTCATTTGAAATGTGGGGGAGATACTGTCTTGAAACTCATCTCGGCGTTCTTTTTCAAAAAATAATTTAAAACTCAATAGAAGGGAAATTTTTAGTTTGTAATAATATTGCCTTAATGCGTTGCTGTGGTATCAAAAGTCGTCCATTTGGATTAACAAAGGGACTGTATTCCAAAGCAGACCTATATGTTGGTGAATTGTAGTTTGGAAGTCAGAGCATTATTGATTATTTTATTTTTTTAAGCTAGTTTAAAACAGACTAAGGATTTTAGAGCAAGGTGGTGGATTGAGATGGCATTTCAAACCTGCTTCTGGAATTTAGTTGGTAAATGCTTCATTAAGGAAAAGAAGAAAACGACCAGTCATCATTAGGGTCATTGTTCGTTTATATATATATCTATATATATATAATGTATATATATAATATATATATTATAATATATATAGTATGTAAATATATATATTTCATCAGAAAGCCTTGTAACACTACTGGTGTAGATCAGATGATGGTGGGTGATAGTACACACAACTTATCACGGATCTGCTCTCACGCTAGTTGGACTGGAACAGACACCTTTCTAGTTGATGAGAGTAACATGTATCCTTTTTAAATTCATAGTCCATGTGTATATATAGAGAGAATTGGAAGGAAGAGACAAATTTTTTGGTGAAATATTACGTTAAAACCGGGAAGAGTATGAAGTAGGGTATCATTAATTCTAATGAAACGCTCTTAATTCCGCTTCTTCTTTCAGGCCTGAAACTATTTGTTGTTTTGAATGGTAAAAAGTTTATCTACATGTTTCGCCATTTCGTCACGTGTGCATTAACTGTGTCGTTATCAGCCATGGGTGGACAGCAATTTTCTACCGCTGAATGAACTGGGTACGACTAGAGAGTTAATACTTAAATACCTTGATGGTGACTATTGATGTAGTTATGTATAAACCACTGCCTTCCACGACCCGCATTGCATACTTTTCCTATTCATTGTGGGATCTTGCCATAGATGTGACCTAAGGGTTTTAATAATCCCGGTATGTATCCCCCTTTGCAAGGCGTGTTTAGTACCAGCCCGTTTGGGATGACATTAAAAACACAAAAATCATAAAGATAATGAACCCCAAGAAATATTAGTCTTAGATAACGACCCCTCCAAAAGCATTTTTTTTTTTTGTAACCCAAACAGTTTTTTCTTCAGGAATAATTCTCATTTCATGGAAACCCATGGAAACACCCCGTAATGGGAATCTGGGAATGGCACATCCAGAGAAAGTGTCATCCTCTTATATGTCCACGTGTCTTCCTCTTCGTTCAACCTCTTCAGAACTAGACTTTCCGTTTTCCTTTGAGTGTTAAGAAACACTTGTGCGACGCACATGTACACTTTTTTCTGTCTCATACTGAACACCATTTTATTGACCTTCTGCGTTGATAAACCAGAAAGTATCATCATCTAGTGGGTTAAGTAAGGCGCATCCTTTATAAGTTATACATCTTTCAGATTGTTGTGTCTTTTACCAGGATATGAGACTCACGAGTTGTACATTGCGTCGTTCTTCTTCACTTACTGCCATTTCTATTTCTTGGATTTCGTATTTTCCAGTCCCTCATTGGTTCAGTAAGGTTGATCATAATTTTTCATCTTACCTGATTAGATTTTGCGGATATGGACGAAACTTCCTTCCCGTGATTAGCCTTTCTCACATCCCTGTAAGACTCTATCGTTGTTGTTGTTGTTGTTATTGTTTTAGATTTAGCTGGCCTTATGCCAGCACGGGCTCTTGATCCTAGAGCAGCCCGTAAAAACAACTATCGCAGTCAACATTTCAAATTTTACGGCTACGGATACTTTCACATCTTTTACCAGTTTTCTAGTTTACCCAGGTTCAAGGGATTCATCTTGGATTGTGAAGCTGTGCTACTGATTGCTTCCTTCTGTCTCTTGCTTGGAAAGCTTGGTAGAAACGCTCTTCTTTTTTCTCTTACCACCTCGAATTTCTCTCTTAAATCAATCGACTAAGATGCCTAAGTACGTTTACTATGATTTCAAAGGGCACCTGTATTATTTTTGTAGTTGTAGTTCTCTGCTTTTCATTAGATTCATTCATACTTACGGTAAGCACAATTAAGTAGATACCGCAGTATTACCTTCGACTTAGTCCTTGCTGATTTGCTATCTTCATATGCTGGGCGTTTGAATAATTCTGACAGAGTTGTGTCTATCCCCAAACATACCTGACAGTAAACTTAGTCCTACGAACAGCAGCAATCGAGAACATTTGCTCATGAACTGCTTCTTGCGTAAAGCTCCAAAGCTTTTGTCCCTTCGGTGCTCAGATATTTTCCTTCGACTATGATGTACGCATATACTCATTTACCTAAAGAAAATGAAATCCTTATAGTTACCTACTATCTAATTTTCTCTGGGTTTCGGTGTCATGATTCCAAGTCTATCTACAGAGAAGAGTTGAACATTAAAGAGTCAGTTAAAGGGCGGTTTTAGTTTTCTGTAGAAGAAAACGATTGACATTGCTTTTGTCTGTCCGTCAGCCCTTTTCTCTCCACCCCCGGATCTTATAAACTACAGATGGTAGAGGGCTGCATATTGGTATATGGATCATTCACCCTCAAATCGTTAAAAATACCAAATTGCAGCCCTCCAAACTTAGTAGTTTTTAATTTATTTAAGGTTTAAAGATAGCTACACAGGCTATTATCGGGCTGTGGCTGAAAGTTTCATGGGCCTTGGCTGAGAGTTTCATACGGCAATATATGCAGTACAGAAAACTCGATTGCGCCGAAACTACTGATGGTAGAGGGCTGCATATTGGTACGTTGATCATTCACCCTCTAATCGTCCAAAGTTACCAAATTGCAGCCCTCTAGCCTCAGTAGTTTTTAACTTATTTATTTTGTTTTAAAGTTAGCTACACGGGCTATCATCGGGCCGTGACTAAGAGTTTCACACTGCATGTTTTGCTTGTCAGTCTGTCATGTCACTAGTGGCATCACAGTATATAACTGGGATGCATGACTGAATTTCAAGGTCAGTGATTCAGGTTCCCATTTTAATTAACATAAAGGATTTGAAGAGCACAAATAACATTGAAGTCATTCCAGTAATCGTAGCAGCTGAATCGGGTAGATAAGTTCTTCTTGGGCTGTATTTTAGGAAAGTTAAGATTTCTCAGCTTGACTGTCTGAGTAGACATAAAGATACTTCGTACATTATCTTTGAATGTGTGTGTGTTTTCAGCTGCCATATTTTCCTTAATGATACTTATTCTGTATCTAGACTCGCATTATTCATTGAGCCAGATAGTACTGTTTTTTTTTTATCTCTACAAGGTCTCGTGGCTTAATTGAGTGTCGATTACGCTTGGATTTCCTGGATTTTCTGGGATATTAGGCTTATAAATGGTGAGCATTTATCAGGATTCCTCGCCTTTGCCGGTTTCGAAACTACTTGCGTTGTTGTTATAGTTAATCTCTAGGATATTGATAGAATGGTTAGCAAACATATCTTATTAACGTTTCAATCGTTTCTCTCTCTCTCTCTCTCTCTCTCTCTCTCTCTCTCTCTTCTCTCTCTCTCTGTGGTCCAACATTTGACATTGACGTTTTTCGTTAGTAGTCTTCGCTGAAATAATAACCGAAAGTCCTTCGTTTCAAGTTTGTTCTTGTAATCTCATTATCTTCCATTACTTCAACCCCCAACCTTCCATTAATTATCATACTGTATTGATGTGAGCTTTCATTACATTTTTGTGGTCTTAGTTACGAATTTTCATCCAGTCTGTATTAATTTCCAGCAAAATTATCTCCTCCAACTATATATTCCACCCTCCTTCATCTCCTCCAACTACATACTCCACCCACCATTATCTCCAACTATATATTCCACTCCTTCATCTCCGCCTACTATACACCCTCCACCCACCATTATCTCCAACTATATATCCACCCTCCTTCATACTCCTCCTAGTACATACTACACCAACCATTATCTCCAACTATATATTCCACCCTCCTTCATCTCCTCCAACTACATACTACCCACCATTATCTCCAACTATATATTCCACCCACCTCCTCATCTTAATCTCCAACATATTCTCCATCCCACCTTCATCTCCACATATCCACCTTGCATCTTCTCCAACTATACTCCACCCTTCATCTCCAGCCTCCCATCTTGATTCCTCATCAGTGTCTTCATAAGACAAATTAACAGACGTTATTTATATTGTACACTTTATCATCTTTTTGTGGACGTCTCATGTTACGAAACTTGAGGCCTTAACACAATGGATGCGATGCTAAGCTCTACGGTGCCATGCTAGCTATTTATTCATTCAGTAATAATAATAATAAAATAATAATAATAATAATAATAATAATAATAATAATAATAATATTGAAAGATATTGCAGCAATATCCTTCAATCAATTCTTGTTTGAAAGGGGGTCTCTTTCCAAAATATAATAATAATAATAATAATAATAATAATAATAATATAATAATAATAATAATAATAAATAATAATAATAATAATAAAATTTACCATACTACTGGAAATAAAATTCTAATTCAAGTAAATTTGCTTAGGTGTACTTTGTACCCGCACTTTAATATAACACTTACGGCCTCTCTCAATACAATGCCAGCAATTAAAAGCCACGTGGCCCCGGCATGTTTACCATAGCGTGGCGCGTCTTCCATAGCGTGGCGAGCCTTCCATAGCGTGGCGAGCCTACATAGCATGGCATCCGGTAGGAAACGGTATCCTACTTTCCGTAAGACGAACTGTCTCTTTTTTTTTCTCTCTCTCTCTCTCGAAATCATACCTTACGTTCGTACGTAAATTCAACAGATCGAGAAATCATACCTTACGTTCGTAAGTTCAACAGATCGAATGTTCTTTTTACACTTGCTAGCAAATATTCATCTTATTTACTGTTAATATTGTCGGCATGAACATGTGAGTATGTACAGAGATGACAGTTATAAATGATAAGTAAGAGAATAAAGCTAAAATATGTCGCATGGGCTCACATACCATATTAGACGATGGGAATCATTTAATTCAAACAATCTTGGAAAATAAATAAATGGTCCGAATCCGATGGACCAAGCGTGGGCCAATGGAAGATAAACAGATAAACCAAAAATATGCAAGTATGGTGAGAATGGGGATTTTATTTCTTTATTTTTAGATCAGAGAATTCAACATTGTTCGGTAAGGGTCAAGTCGAAAGTTTCCTGTGATTTTCTAAAGATATATCAAGATACAGTACCGGAAGCGTCTCAAGACAAGATTTTGGTTTTGTAGTTATCATCACAGAAATATGGAGAGAGAGAGAGAGAGAGAGAGAGAGAGAGAGAGAGAGAATTTCAGAAATGCAGTTATTATTATAGGAATA
>NC_061097.1:53173854-53206354 GCF_015104395.2 Macrobrachium nipponense | reverse complement strand
CAAATATCCTTCTGGTTCTCCTCAGCAGAATAGTTGTTAGACAAATCTCCTTCTGGTTCTCCTCAGCAGAATAGTTGTTAGACAAATCTCTTTCTGGTTCTACTCAAGAGAATAGTTTTTAGACAAATCTATCTGGTTGTCCTTAACAGAATAGTTGTTAGACAATCTCCTTCTGATTCTCCTCAACAGAGTAGTTGTTAGACAATCTCTTTCTGGTTCTCCTTAACAGAATAGTTGTTAGACAATCTCCTTCTGGTTCTCCTCAACAGAGTAGTTGTTAGACAAATCTCCTTCTGGTTCTCCTCAGCAGAATAGTTGTTAGACAAATCTCTTTCTGGTTCTACTCAAGAGAATAGTTTTTAGACAAATCCCTCTGGTTGTCCTTAACAGAATTGTTGTTAGACAATCTCCTTCTGATTCTCCTCAACAGAGTAGTTGTTAGACAATCTCTTTCTGGTTCTCCTTAACAGAATAGTTGTTAGACAATCTCCTTCTGGTTCTCCTCAACAGAGTAGTTGTTAGACAAATCTCCTTCTGGTTCTCTCAGCAGAATAGTTGTTAGACAAATCTCTTTCGGTCTACTCAAGAGAATAGTTTTTAGACAAATCCCTCTGGTTGTCCTTAACAGAATAGTTGTTAGACAATCTCCTTCTGATTCTCCTCAACAGAGTAGTTGTTAGACAATCTCTTTCTGGTTCTCCTTAACAGAATTGTTGTTAGACGCTTTCTCTTCCAGGATTTATTTTCAAAAAAAAAAAAAAAAAAAAAAAAGGGAAGGTTGAGATTGATTGCTGCCTATGATTCCAAGCTGAAATATTTATGCATTTACTTTTCTGTGCTATCATTCGTTGCACTTTATTACAACTCAGCGTTATCATCATATACATAATAAATGACAATGCTTCGCTATTTTTTCATTCATTTATAACTTACTTTTGTTATTACTTGTCATACTTCTTCATTGAGAATTATTTTTCGTGAAAATGAATATATATATATATATATATATATATATATATATATATATATATACTACATATATATATATATATATATATATATATATATATATATATCTAAATATATATATATATATATATATATATATATAATACATATATACATATACTATATATATATATATATATATATATATATACATACATACATACATACATACATACAATATATACATACATACTGAATAGGCTGAAATCGCTGTGCATGGATTTATTTTCGTTTTTGGATTTCAAAGGGTATAAAAAACAACAACACTTCATTGCAAAATGATTTTGATTTCTGAAGTTCTTCAATGAATTTTTGAAAATTCCATTTGCTCCGACGTCAGTACGCCTACCTAGTATTCTGGGAAACGAGGAACTTTTACCACACAATATTATGTGAAGAAAAGATTCTTTAGAAACTATAGTCGTTTCTTTAGCGTATGTTCGGGAAACTGCGAAAAACAAAAAAAAAAAAAAAAAAAAATATTCCAACATTGTCATGTAGCTTTTAAGTTCGTGGATGTCGCCAATAAGATTCCATGAATTTGTTTCGAGTTCAGTGTATTTTTTCTTTTACCCACTGCAGTTTTTATTAAATGAGGTCGATGGTCAGTTTGGCAATTCTTGAATCACTTTTCCCCATTCTTTCTTTCCCTTTACCTCCTCTTATTTTTTCCGATGAACATCATTCCTTGGCAGCATGAATTTAATGTCAGTGGTCTCTGTGGGCTTGTTCCATATGAATAGGTTTCATTTTCTGAATAATAATAATAATAATAATAATAATAATAATAATAATAATAATAATAATAATAATAATAATAATAATAATATAATAATAATAATAATAATAATAATAAGAATAATAATAATAATAATAATAATAATAATAATAATAATAATAATAATAATAATAAAATAATAATAATAGTGGCTTAGTAGATAATTCCTATAGAAGTAAATGTTCTTGGTAAGGTTTATTTTCCCTGCAACATGTGCAGTGAATGATTTTAGCCCAAGACTTTATAAACGCTTCTTGGTTGAAGATTTTCTATGTATGTCTTCTTTAGAAGGAATGTATAGGGTGAAGGCATCTTGTACGAAGAATAATTTGAGCACAGAGTTCATAAACACGATTTGAGTGGGAGAATTTTTATGCCTACTTTACTTAGAAGAAAACAGCCAGCCTATTATTATTCTTCTGCGATGCACAAGATACCAGTATCCATAAATCGGAAATATTTGCAACCGATTTGAAACGACAGCCAACAATTGTGAGAAAATCCGAAGTTGAGTGAGATTTTAAAAATGATTTAATGAAATGACGAAATAGCAGGCGTGTCTATGACCTTTCAGGAACATCTAGGCAATGACAGCGAAAAAAAACTTGAAGAGGTTTATTTTCCAGTCAAGAAAAATCATGACATGGAAAAACAACGAATAGATGTATTTAGAATAAAAGTAATATGAGAAGGATTGACTTTTCCTCTGATGAACAGTTTAGTTGGAGCTTTTTTGCTGTGGAAAAGACAACTCAGTAATTGTAATCAAAGACAGTGGATACCATAATGCATTAATATGAAACGTTGACTTGATATATCACAATTAATGCAATAAAGAATTGCAATGCCGTAATCATTTTACTATTAATATCTGTTCCCTGGTCTTTCTGTAATGAATATGTTACTCGAGAATTATATTCTTCGAAACTGATCATTTCATTGCTAATGATTTCATAAAATGTGTTCGTGGAATGAAAGTAAGTAGCATTAATGGCATCGGATGCCATCTACTTAGTTGCTTACTGCGATTTTAAGGATGGCATTATTCTGGCAGAAGATAAATGATCCAATTCATCTAACACTAGCTATTAAGTGACAGGACCTGACCTTCCTATTTTCATAATCTAAGTCTCGTTCAACCTGTTCCAGTAAATGAAAGCAAGAGGAATATCCCTCTTATAAAAATATTAAACATTTTTGATGGAAGGTTTCCTAGTGACAGTATTGCTACTTCCAGATTTAGACAAGTCCAAGCTCTCTTGTCTAAGAAAAAGGTTAATCCATGTTTTCGAAACTACCAAATGACATGAGAAATACAATATTCACATGTCGTATATCTCGCATACCCTGTCAGCGCCCAGTGCGACTGTGGGAATACATGCTTCATAAGAAAACTGAGACAATATACTGTCTTGAAATTTTATGAAAATTGAGATAAAATACTGTCTTGGAACTATATAAATTTTGAGACGAAAATTGAAACGATAATGTTTTGGAATTTACGAAAATTGAAACAAGGTACTGTCTTGGAACTATATGAAAATTGAGACAAGATACTGTCTTGGAACTATGAAAAATGAGGCAAGGTACTGTCTTGAAATTTTATGAAAATCGAGACAAGATATTGTCTTTGAACTCTATGAAAATTAAGACAAGATACTGTCTTCGAACTATATGAAAATTGAGACAAGATGTTGTCTTGGAGCTCTATGAAAATTGAGACAAGATACTGTCTTGGAACTATATGGAAATTGAGGCAAGATACTGTCTTGGAACTATAAGAAAATTGAGGCAAGATATTGTCTTTGAACTCTATGAAAATTAAGACAAGATACTGTCTTGGAACTATATGGAAATTATAAGACAAGATACTGTCTTGGAACTATGAAAACTGAGGCAAGGTACTGTCTCGAAATTTTATGAAAATCGAGACAAGATATTGTCTTTGAACTCTATGATAATTAAGACAAGATACTGTCTTGGAACTATATAAAATTTGAGACGAAAATTGAAACAAGATAATGATTTGGAATTTACGGAAATTGAGACAAGATACTGTCTTGGAACTATAAGGAAATTGAGACAAGATATTGTCTTGGAACTATATGAAAATTGAGATAAGATACTGTCTTGAAACTGTATGAAAATTGAGACAAGATACTGTCTTGGAACTATATAAAACTGAGACAAGATAACTGTTTTCAAACTTTATGAAAATTGAGACAAGATACTGTCTTGGAACTATATGAAAATTGAGACAAGATACTGTCTTGGAACTATATGAAAATTGAGACAAGATACTGTCTTGGAACTTTATGAAAATTGAGACAAGATACTGTCTTGGAGCTATATAAAACTGAGACAAGATAACTGTTTTGTAACTTTATGAAAATTGAGGCAAGATACTGTCTTGGAACTATATGAAAATTGAGACAAGATAATGTTCTTGGAACTGGAAACTATATGAAAATTGAGGCAAGATACTTTTTCGGAACTATATGAAAATTAAGATAAGATTCTGTCTTGGAACTATATGAAAATTGAGACAAGATACTGTCTTTGAACTACATGAAAATTAAGACAAGATACTGTCTTGGAACTATATGAAAATTAAGAACAAGATACTGTTCCTTGGAACTATATGAAAATTAAGGACAAGCTCGTTGTCCTTAGAACTATATGAAAATTGAGACAAGATACTTTTGTCCTTGGAACGTATATGGAAATTTGAATTCAAGATACTATCTTGGAACTATATGAAAATTGAGACAAGATACTGTCTTAGAACTATATGAAAATTGAGAAGATACTGTCTTGGAACTATATGGAAATTGAGGCAAGATACTGTCTTGGAACTATATGAAAATTGAGACAAGATACTGTCTTGGAACTATATGAAAATTGAGACAAGATACTGTCTTGGAACTCTATGAAAATTGAGACAAGATACTGTCTTGGAACTATATGAAAATTGAGACAAGATACTGTCTTGGAACTCTATGAAAATTGAGACAAGATACTGTCTTGGAACTATATGAAAATTGAGACAAGATACTGTCTTGGAACTATATGAAAATTGAGGCAAGATACTGTCTTGGAACTATATGAAATTGAGGCAAGATACTGTTAATTTTAATAACATTTTTAGTATGTAAGGAAATGTGAGTAAATGTATTTATTGCCTGTTTGTATTCTAGTATGAAAGCATATGCCTCTGTGCCTTTTTTTTTTACCTAATTTTTTTTTAATTTATTAAGTATTATGCTATATGACCTATTTGGTACCAGTTCCTGGCCTTTGGCCTAGACCTGGCATTTTATCAAATCCTTCGGGCCAGCCCTATGAGAGCTGAAAATCAGCTCAGTGGCCTGGTTAAACTATTCTTATATATAATGAGGCAAGATCTGTCTTGACTATATAAATTGAGACAAGAAACTGTCTTGGAACTATATGAAAATTGAGCAAGATATTGTCTTGGGAACTATATGATGAGCAAGATGTCTTGGAACTATATGAAAATTGAGGCAAGATACTGTCTTGGAACTATATGAAAATTGAGACAAGATACTGTCTTGGAACTATATGAAAATTGAGGCAAGATACTGTCTTGGAACTATATGAAAATTGAGGCAAGATACTGTCTTGGAACTATATGAAAATTGAGGCAAGATATTGTCTTGGAACTATATGAAAATTGCAAGATACTGTTTGGAAGATATTTGTCTTGGAACATATGAAAATTGAGGCAAATATTTTGCTTGAAACTATATGAAATTGAGGCGATATTGTCTTGGAACTATATAAAATTGGGCAAGATACTGTCTTGAACTCTATGAAATTGAGACAATATAATGTCTTGAAACTTATGAAAAAATTGGAGGCAAGATATTGTCTTGGAAACTATCTGAAAAATTAAGACAAGATACTGTCTTGTAGAAAACTATATGAAAAATTGATGACAAGATACTGTCTTGGAACACTATATGAAAAATTGAGACAAGATTCACTGGTCTTGGAAACTATATGAAAAATTGAAGACAAGTATTACTGTCTTGGAACTATATGAAAATTGAGACAAGATACTGTCTTGAAACTATATGAAAATTGAGACAAGATACTGTCTTGGAACTATATAAAAATTGAGGCAAGATAATGTCTTGGAACTATATGAAAATTGAGGACAAGATACTTGTCTTGAAACTATTATGAAAATTGAAGAACAAAGATACTGTATTGGAAACTATATGAAAATTGAGACCAAAGATACTGTCTTGGAACTATTATGAAAAATTGAGGACAAAAAGATACGTCTTGGAACTAATATGAAAATTGAGGCAAGATACTGTCTTGGAAAAACTATATGAAAATTGAGGACAAGATTACTGTCTTGAACACTATATGAAAATTGAAGACAAGGATACTGTCTTGGAACTATATGAAAATTGAGACAAGATTACTGTCTTTGAAAACTATATGAAATTGAGGACGATGATTACTGTCTTGAAACTATATGAAAAATTGAGACAAAGATCACTGGTCTTGGAACTATATGAAAATTGAAGACAAATAACTGACTTCTTGAAAACTAATATGAAAATTGAGACAAATTAGATACTGTCTTGAAACTATATGAAAATTGAGACAAGATGACTGGTCCTTGAAAACTATATGAAAAATTGAGACGAGATACTGCTCGTTTGAAACTCTCATGAAAATTGAGACAAAGATACTGTCTTGGCGAAACTATATGGAAAATTGATACAAGATACTGCTTTGAAACACTATATGAAAATTGAGACAGGATACTGTGAACTTGGAAACATATATAAAAATTGAGGCCAAGATAATAGTCTTTGGAAACTTATATGGAAAAATTGAGACAAAGATTTACTGTCTTGTGAAAATACTCTTATGAAAATTAATGCGACAAGGATACTGTCTTCGGAACTTATATCGAAAACTTGAGACAATGATAACTTGTCTTAGAAACTATATGGAAAATTTAGGCAAAGGATACTTGTCTTGGAACACTTTATATGAAAATTAAAGAAACACACAGATTACTGTCTTGGAAACTATATGAAAATTGAGGCAAGATACTGTCTTTGGAACTATATTGTGGAAAAACCTCGAGGGACAAAGATACTGTTTTGGAACTATAGGAAAATTGAGGCCAAGGATACTGTCTTGGAACTATATGAAAAACTGAGGACAAAGATACCCGTGTCTTGGCAAACTATATAAAAAATTGAGACAAGATTACTGTCTTTCGGGAACTATATAAAAACTTGAAGACAATGATGCTGTTTCTTGGGACTATATGAAATTTGTGAAAAGATACTGTCTTGGAACTATGTGAAAATTGAGGCAAGATACTGTCTTGGAACTATATGAAAATTGAGGCAAGATACTGTCTTGGAACTACGGGAAAATTAAGACAATGTACTCTCCTGGAACTACATTTGAAATGTGAGACCAGATACTGTCTTGAAACTCATCTCGGCGTTCTTTTTCAAAAAAACAAAAAATAATTAAAAACTCAAGAATGAAGGACATTTTATGTTGTATATATGCTTAATGCATTGCTGTGTATCAAAAGATGACCATGATAAACCTAAGGACTGAGATTCAGAAGCAGACTCATATGTTGTGAATTCTAGGGAGTTTGGAAGTCAGAGCATTATTATCATTTTTTTATTTTTAATTAAAGATAGTTTAACCAGACTAAGGAATTTAGAGCAAGTTGTAGTAGAACAATTGGGATGGCATTTCACCTGGATCTGGAATTTAGTTGGTAATGCTTCCAGTTAAAGGAAGAAGAAAACGACCAGTCATCATTAGGGTCATTGTTCGTTTATATATAATATATATATATATATATATATATATATATTATATATATATAATATATATATATATATATATATATATATATATATATATATATATATAATATATATATATATATGTATATATATATTTCATCAGAAAGCCTTGTAAGAACACTAGCTGGTGTAGATCAGATGATGGTGGGTGATAGTACAACAACTTATCACGGATCTGCTCTCACACTAGTTGGACTGGAAACAGACACCTTTCTAGTTGATGAGAGTACATGTATCCTTTTTAAATTCATAGTCATGTGTATATATAGAGAGAGAATGGAAGGAAGAGACAATTTTTGTGAAATATTACGTTAAAAGGGAAGAGTATGAAGAGGGTATCATTAATTCTAATGAAACGCTCTTAATTCCGCCTTCTTCTTTCAGGCCTGAAACTATTTGTTGTTTTGAATGGTAAAGTTTATCTGCATGTCGCCATTTCGTCACGTGTGCATTAACTGTGTCGTTGTCAGCCAATGGGTGGACAGCAATTTTCTACCGCTGAAATGAACTGGGTACGACTAGAGAGTTAATACTAAAATACCTTGATTGTGACATATTGATGTAGGTTATGTATACCACTGCCTTCCACGACCCGCATTGCATGACTTTCCATATCATTGTGGGATCTTGCCATAGATAGTGACCTAAGGGTTTTAATCCGGTATGTATCCGCCTTTGCAAAGGCGTGTTTAGTACCAGCCCGTTGGGGATGACATTAAAAACAAACACAAAACCATGAATGTCATAAAGATAATGAACCCCAAGAAATATTAGTCTTAGATAACGACCCCAAAAGCATTTTTTTTTTGTAACCCAAAACAGTTTCTTCAGGAATAATTCTCATTTCATGGGAACCCATGGAAACACTCTTAATGGGAATCTAGGGAATGGCACATCCAGAGAATGTGTCATCCTCTTAGATGGCCACGTGTCTTCCTCTTCGTTCAACCTCTTCAGAAACTAGACATTTCCTCTTGAGTGTTAAGAACACTTGTGCGACGCACATGTACAACTTTTTCTGTCTCATACTGAAACACCATTTTATTGACCTTCTGCGTTGAGAAACCAGAAAGTAGTCATCAGCTAGTGGGTAAGGAAGGCTCAATCCTTATAAGAGTTATACATCTTTCAGATTGTTGTGGCTTTTACCAGGATATAAGACTCACAGTTGTACATTGCGTCTAGCTTCTTCACTTACTGCCATTTCTATTTCTTGATTTCGTATTTTCCAGTCCTCATTGGTTCAGTAAGTTGATCACTAACTTTTTATCTTACAAAAAT
Source organism: Macrobrachium nipponense (assembly GCF_015104395.2). Lineage (NCBI taxonomy): Eukaryota > Metazoa > Arthropoda > Malacostraca > Decapoda > Palaemonidae > Macrobrachium > Macrobrachium nipponense. The sequence continues at coordinate 53,197,402 of NC_061097.1, read as the reverse complement.
GATTAGATTTTGCGGATATGGACGAAACTTCCTTCCCGTGATTAAGCCTTTCTCACACCCTGTAAGACAACTATCGTTGTTGTTGTTGTTGTTGTTGTTGTTGTTGTTGTTTTAGATTTAGCTGGCCTTATGCCAGCACGGGCTCTTGCTCCTAGAGCAGCCCGTAAAAACAACTATCGCAGTCAACATTTCAAATTTTACGGCTACGGATACTTTCACCCCTTTTACCAGTTTTCTAGTTTACCCAGGTTAAACGGATTCATCTTCGATTGTGAAGCTGTGCTACTGATTGCTTCCTTCTGTCTCTTGCTTGGAAAGCTTGGTAGAAACGCTCTTCTTTTTTCTCTTACCACCTCGAATTTCTCTCTTAAATCAATCGACTAAGATGCCTTAGTACGTTTACTATGATTTCAAAGGGCACCTGTATTATTTTGTAGTTGTAGTTTCTCTGTTTTCATTAGATTTCATTCATACTTACGGTAAGAACAATTAAGTAGATACCACAGTATTACCTTCGACTTAGTCCTTGCTGATTTGCTATCTTCATATTGCTGGGCGTTTAAATAATTCTGAACAGAGTTGTGTGTACCCCAAACATACCTGACAGTAAACTTAGTCCTACGAACAGCAGCAATCGAGAACATTTGCTCATGAACTGCTTCTTGCGTAAAGCTCCAAAGCTTTTGTCCCTTTCGGTGCTCAGATATTTTCCTTCAGTACATGATGTACGCATATACTCATTTACCTAAAGAAAATGAAATCCTTATAGTTACCTACTATCTAATTTTCTCTGGGTTCGGTGTCATGATTCCAAGTCTATCTACAGAGAAGAGTTGAACATTAAAGAGTCAGTTAAAGGGCGGTTTTAGTTTTCTGTAGAAGAAAACGATTGACATTGCTTTTGTCTGTCCGTCAGCACTTTTCTCTCCACCCCCGGATCTTAAAAACTACAGATGGTAGAGGGCTGCATATTGGTATATGGATCATTCACCCTCTAATCGTTAAAAATACCAAATTGCAGCCCTCCAAATTTAGTAGTTTTTAATTTATTGAAGGTTTAAAGATAGCTACACAGGCTATCATCGGGCTGTGGCTGAAAGTTTCATGGGCCTTGGCTGAGAGTTTCATACGGCAATATATGCAGTACAGAAAACTCGATTGCGTCGAAACTACTGATGGTAGAGGGCTGCATATTGTTACGTTGATCATTCACCCTCTAAGCGTCAAAATTACCAAATTGCAACGCTTCCCACCTCAGTAGTTTTTAATTTATTTAAGTTTTAAAGTTAGCTGCACGGGCCATCATCGGGCCGTGGCTAAGAGTTTCACACTGCATGTTTTGCTTGTCAGTCATGTCATGTCACTAGTGGCAATCACAGTATATAAACTGGGATGCATGACTGATTTCAAGGTCAGATGATTCAGGTTCCCATTTTAAGAACATAAAGGATTTGAAGAGCACAAATAACATTGAAGTCATTCCAGTAATCGTAGCAGCTGAATCGGGTAGATAAGTTGTTCTTGGGCTGTATTTTAGGAAAGTTAAGATTTCTCAGCTTGACTGTCTGAGTAGACATAAAGATACTTCGTACATTATCTTTGAATGTGTGTGTGTTTTTAGCTGCCATATTTTCCTTAATGATACTTATTCTGTATCTAGACTCGCATTATTCATTGAGCCAGATAGTACTGTGTTTTTTACCTCTACAAGGTCTCGTGGCTTAATTGAGTGTCGATTACGCTTGGATTTCCTGGATTTTCTGGGATATTAGGCTTATAAATGGTGAGCATTTATCAGGATTCCTCGCCTTTGCCGGTTTCGAAACTACTTGCGTTGTTGTTATAGTTAATCTCTGGGATATTGATAGAATGGTTAGCAAACATATCTTAGTTCAACGTTTATCTCTCTTCTCTCTCTCTCTCTCTCTCTCTCTCTCTCTCTCTCTCTCTCTCTCTCTCTCTGTGGTCCAACATTTGACATTGACGTTTTTCGTTAGTAGTCTTCGCTGAATAATAACCGAAAGTCCTTCGTTTCAAGTGTTCTTGTAATCTCATTATCTTCCATTACTTCAACCCCCAACCTTCCATTAATTATCATACTGTATTGATGTGAGCTTTCATTACTATTTTCTGGTCTTAGTTACGAATTTTCATTACCTAGTCTGTATTAAGTTTCCAGCAAAATTGATAGTCTCCTCCAAACTTATATATTCCTACCCGCCTCCTTTCATTCTCCTCCAAACTACATACTACCACCCACCATTCTCTCCAAACTAATATTATCCCCACCCTTCCTTTCATTCCTCCGCCTACTATATACTCCACCCACCATTATCTCCAACTATATATTCCACCCTCCTTCATCTCCTCCAACTATATACTCCACCCACCATTATCTCCAACTATATATTCCACCCTCCTTCTTCTCCTCCAACTATATACTCCACCCACCATTATCTCCAACTATATATTCCACCCTCCTTCATCTCCGCCTACTATATACTCCACCCACCATTATCTCCAACTATATATTCCACCCTCCTTCATCTCCTCCAACTACATACTCCCCCCACCATTATCTCCAACTATATATTCCACCCACCTTCATCTTCTCCAACTATATACTCCACCCACCTTCATCTCCAGCCTCCATCTTGACTTCCTCATCAGTGTCTTCATAAGACAAATTAACAGACTTATTTATATTGTACACTTTAATCATTCTTTTTTGTGGACGTCTCATGTTACGAAACTTGAGGCCTTAACACAATGGATGCGATGCTAAGCTCTACGGTGCCATGCTAGCTATTTATTCATTCAGTAATAATAATAATAATATAATAATAATAATAATAATAATAATAATAATAATAATAATATTGAAAGATATTGCAGCAATATCCTTCAATAATTCTTGTTTGAAAGGGGGTCTCTTTCCAAAATAATAATAATAATAATAATAATAATAATAATAATAATAATAATAATAATAATAATAATAATAATAATAATAATAATAAAATTTTACCATACACTACTGGAAATAAAATTCTAATTCAAGTAAATTTGCTTAGGTGTACTTTGTACCCGCACTTTAATATAACACTTATGGCCTCTCTCAAAACAATGCCAGCAATTAAAAGCCACGTGGCCCCGGCATGTCTACCATAGCGTGGCGCGTCTTCCATAGCGTGGCGAGCCTACATAGCATGGCATCCGGTAGGAAACGGTATCCTACTTTCCGTAAGACGAACTGTCTTTTTTTTTTTCTCTCTTGAAATCATACCTTACGTTCGTACGTAAATTCAACAGATCGAGAAATCATACCTTACGTTCGTAAGTTCAACAGATCGAATGTTCTTTTTACACTTGCTAGCAAATATTCATCTTATTTACTGTTAATATTGTCGGCATGAACATGTGAGTATGTACAGAGATGACAGTTATAAATGATAAGTAAGAGAATAAAGCTAAAATAGTCGCATGGGCCTCACATACCGTATTAGACGATGGGAATCATTTATTTCAAACAATCTTGAAAATAAATAAATGGTCCGAATCCGATGGAAGATAAACAGATAAACCAAAAATATGTAAGTATGGTGAGAATGGGGACTTTCTTTCTTTATTTTTAGATCAGAGAATTCAACATTGCTCGGTAAGGGTCAAGTCGAAAGTCTCCTGTGATTTTTCTAAAGATATATTCAAATACAGTACCGGAAGCGTCTCAAGACAAGATTTTGGATTGTAGTTATCATCACAGAAATATGGAGAGAGAGAGAGAGAGAGAGAGAGAGAGAGAGAGAGAGAGAGAGAGAGAGAGAATTTCAGAATGCAGTTATTATTATAGGAATATCTGCGTAGAATGGAGAGAGAGAGAGAGAGAGAGATAGAGAGAGATATTTCGAATGTAGTTTGTTTTTATAGGATATCTAGAATGGAGAGAGAGAGAGAGAGAGAGAGAGAAGAGAGAGAGAGGAGAAGAAATGTAGTTTTTTATTATGCAGGAATATCTACGTAGAATGGAGAGAGATAGAGAGAGAGAGAATGCAATTATTATTACAGGAATATCTACGTAGAATGGAGAGAGAGAGAGAGAGAGAGAGAGAGAGAGAGAGAGAGAGAGAGAGAGAGGATGAATTAGAGACTATAATTTTCATCATTTTGTAATTCTGGCACGTTCCGTGCATTCATAAAATGTTCAACTTTGTCAGTTCTGCCTTAACAAGAACTTTTGTGAGCGTAAATATTATGGAGTTTTGTGTGCAGGCATATGTGAATTCATTGAAAATTAAAATGAACCTATGTGCCCACGCTGTATGTTTTAACTCTCCATATTGCGCACATGCAATTAGACGTACTTTTACACACACACACACACACTCACACACACATATTTATGTGTGTATGTGTTTGTGTGAGCATGAAATATATTTGTAGAAATATTTCGCATTGATAAACGAAAGTATTACTGTGGATCCTTCTACTGATTACTTAAGAGCCCGATACGGTGTTTATGTATTACACACACACACACACACACACATGTATATATATATCTATATATATATATATATATTATATATATATATATATAAGCCCATTCATGTCGAATTCATTATGCCTCTGGAATTACTTATCCCGAAACGGAAGAACATCAGTATAGAATTCCCCTTACCATGGGACTAACGTCCATCTACAAGAAATTTGAAATGCTTATTATACCTACCCTGGCCGGTATTCTTACCCATGCCTCTGAGGGTCGATACAAAGAAGAGAGTGTGACGCCATGCACTTGGCCACCACCAAGATCCGAATCTTAAATCATCTCTTCGTACTGCTAAGTACTTGGTGTAGTATGTGTGATTAGGTCAGCACGAATTTTGCGCGTGCTGTTTTCGTAGGTATTCCAAAATGGCGATATAAGGGCTGTTGTAGGTTATTGGGCGTTAGAAGGTTGGCTGTATTGCTGTAATGTCTACATACGAATTTACAGTAGGATGGAGTTTAACATGTTCCGTTATCACCTGTCATTTGTTTAAATAGAAAAGAGAATTGATAAATATGCCATTTTATTTTCATTTCAAACAAGTTTGGAGTAATTCAGTTATAGTTGCTTAGATTGATTGTTTGATTATTTTTTTGTCAATTCATTATCGAGATGATTTCCCAATCACATCTTGGTTCTCCTTCTTTCAAGTTGTTTTTGTCTTGGGCTGTTTTGGGCATTCGTTGCCTTTTACAATGACCAATTTTGAAGCCACTGCCTCTTTTAGTGTGTTAAGTTTCAGAGGAAAGTTCTGATATAATTTTTTTTTTATTTTTGATTAAATATAGCCTCGCCATTTTGAAGCTCCTTGAATGACTTCCTGATTCGATTGTGCAATGCTTCAATCATTACGTGTTTAATGGATCAGCTGATCACTCGATTTCAAAGATTATTGACAACAACAATAAAGGGGAATGTGAATGGTTAAAAGATAGTTATACACCAATATTTCTTCATCATGTATAACTTATTAAGGCGGTGGGAAAAGTCATCTCTGAAAATGAAAAAGTGTGTGTGCATTTAAGAGTTAGGTTAGGTTAAGGACACTTTCGCTTCGTATTCGCTGCCTCCCAATCGAACTCCGCAAGAAAATTCACAACACAAAGAATGAATCGTTAAGGGTACTTTTCGAAATGGTTCTGAGCAAGGTTCTAGATATAAGAAAATATAGGCTTTTATGATCTACAATAGTATCGGGAAGTCAGCGTTAAAGTTTGTGATGTCAGTTTGGATTCTAGACATAACTCATTATAACCCTAAAGCACTTCTCCTTGCATTTTAATACATTTTTATCTGTTTATTAATTTATTAATTTAATTTTTTTATAAGGACATCTCTTCTTTTTGTATTTCCCTTTACCTCCTCTTATTTCTTCCTAATGAACACCATATTCTTTGGAGGCTTGAATTTCAAGTCAAAATCCCCTGTTGGCTTGTTCCATATGAATAGGGTTCATCCTCTGAATAATAATAATAATAATAATAATAATAATAATAATAATAATAATAATAATAATAATAATAATAATAATAATAATAATAATAATAATAATAATAATAATAATAATAATAATAGGTTTAATGACATAAGTTAGGCTAACAAAAGAACAATTATGAGTGATATTAAAAGACTTGAGATTGTCAAACGTGGTAGAAAAAACTTCATGGACTATGCCTGGCTGTAAAGATTTACACTCGTACACGCACATCCTTGTTCCTTTCTATCTATCTATCTATCTATCGATCTATCTGTCTGTCTATCTATCTATCTATCTATTTATCTATCTATCGTGTGTCTGTCTGTCTGTCTGTCTGTCTGTCTGTCTATCTATCTATCTATCTATCTATATTTATCTATATCTATCTGTCTGTATGTTTGTCTATCTATCTATCTATCTATCTATCTATCTATCTATTTCTCTTTATCTATCTATCTGTCTGTTCGGTCTGTTTCTGTCTGCTGTCTATCTATCTTATCATATCTATCTATCTATATATAATCTATATCTATCTCGTCTGTATTTGTTTTCTATCTATCTATCTACTATCATATCTATCGATCTATTTATCTATCTATCTATCTCTGCATGCATTCTGCATCAAATAATAACGACAAAATAGTAATCCTTAAACTTCAAGAGAGTAGGCGTACCTTTCAACGCACATTCAAACTGATTTTAGAGAGAATGCTGCTTTATCAACTCGAGCTATTGCATTATATTCTCTGCAATAAACTTCTTGTTTTTTCCGTTCGTGCCCACCAACAGAGTAAGTTGATTGCTTTCACCTATATATATATATATATATATATATATATATATATATATATATATATATATATATATATATATATATATATATATATATATATATATATATATATATATATATATATATATATATCTATATATATATATATATATATATATATATATATATATATATATAATAATATAGCTATTATATATGTATTTATTTATGTAAACGCACCTGTTACATACATATCAAAATGTGTACCGCATTCGTCATGTACTGTTCAAAACAAAAATCTCTTGAATACTGTACAAGTAATATTCTAGAACACGTTCGGTTTCTCCTACAAATGTAGCTCTGTCGTTAACAGGTAGCTTTTGATGTAGCTCCAAAGATTCCGATAGTTCGGGGCTGTGGAATGCTTTCAGAGATTCTCACCTACAGCTCTTACATTTCAATACTGGTCAAAGTGATCCATGGGGGATTGTCTGCTTTGTTGGCCAAGCGCTCTCTGTGTCGTCGAATATCACACACCTCGCGCGCGAAGAATGAGTTCGCGCTCGAAACTTATATATATATCATATATATATATTCATATATATATATATATATATATATATATATTCATATATATATATATATACATTTCCTCCTTATGCTCTCCGGGTGTGAACTTTCGATGGCTCTAGAAATACTGTGCGACCTCCTCCCGTTTATCGGAGCTGTGAGATTTCTGCTTGCTATTATTTTACATGGAAACGCTGAGGGAATTCATTTTCTGGTCTGACGGAACAAGACAGCATGAACTCGTATCCTGGCATTTCGAAGGTACCTTTGTAATATTATTTTGGAACGACTTTTACTTCATTGGTTTGCCTTCGAGAAAAAGGTATTTGATATGATATCAGTAATGATATTCGAATTTTATGTGCGTTTGAACTAATGAATGCCCCGTTTATATATAATTACTTTCAGAATAGATACAGTCCGCAGGAGCATGTACGTATGTAGTATAGTATTGATATAGACACGAAACTTTTCGCCAACTTGATCAGCTGAAGAGGCCAACTGATCGAGTTGCCGAAAGCTTCCTGTATGTAGCCTTATACATACATAATACTTCAGGCTTTATTTTACCATTTAAGATCACGAGAAAATGGAGCATATTACCAAATTTCATTATATCAGGAAACTCCCTAATCGTGATGTACACACTCATTGTGACTCCTATCATTTTTCGTATAGTTTCAGACCATTGTCATGCCTATTGTATTTTTATTTTAATAATAAAGAATAAAAGTCTTTCATAGTTCTCAATTTCTTAAAAATGATCCAATTTATGCAGTTTCTTTTGAGTATGTCAGTTATTTTCCATTTTCTTGATTAATTTTCTGGTATCTGATTTACCTGGCACTAGTTTATATATATGTATATATATAAAAAAACACGTTTCGGTAACTAGGGACAACAGTGTGTGGGAAGCATTTGTAAGTATATATGAGAAAATTCGGTTCTTTGAAAGAGACGAGTGTGTCAGTCTCCGTTCACCTATGGTATGCTCCATGTGGGTATATTATAGTAAGGAAGGGACACGGAAATGTAGTGGGAACTTAATTGTTTTTGTGGGAAACTTCTCTTTTTTTGTGGGCTTGGGACTTTGGGGTTGCGATCGTATTTGGTGTTTTGGAGGAGAGAGGTAAAGACACGAATAATATCTGGGAAACGTGTGATTGACAAAAATTGCTCCTGACTGACAAACTGTAAGCATTTATTGATGTCGTCCCGGGGTAGGACATCCTGACAGTCATTTACAAAACCTTATACCTTTTCACCACACCAGGATGTACATGTAACGTTTAGACTTACCGCTTTTCTCCTTTGAATACACGCAAATTTTTTGTTGAAAATTCTATGATGAACATAAAGCATTAATAAAATTAATATATAGGTTATATATAATATATATATATATTTATTATATATATATATATATATATATATATATATATATATATTCCAACAAGGGGTTCCAGCAAGACAACAGCTCACATGATTAATTGATTTGAGAGATGTTTCGTGCCCCAAGACATTGGCACATCATCAATCTAGGATAAAATATATTTCTATTTGTGTAACAACATTAGACTCAAATAAAAACTTTATTAGACAAATATGAATTATTGACAGAAGTTAACTTATAAATACTATAAGAAGACTACCCATCAGTTTTTATTCCAGTCTGATGATGAGCCAATCTCCTCTCTCTTCTCTCTCTCTCTCTCTCTCTCTCTCTCTCTCTCTCTCTATATATATATATATATATATTATATATATATTATATATATAATATTATATATATATATATATATATTATATATATATAATATATATATATATAGAATATATATATATATATATATATATATATATATATATGATAAAGAAGATCAAGGGCAGGAACACGAAGAGATTCACATTATGCTTTAATCCTACGTTTCGTGAGAACATCGCCACATCTTCAGGATAATATGTTAACATAAAATAAGAGCTGATCACAAAATCCAATAGTTGAAAAGTAAAATCAGTTTAATGGTAAAATTACATGGACACTTGATTAAAACAGACCAGAAGTACCAAACTACTTACAAATGACGAGAAGAACATTTAAAAATTTCAGCTAAATTACACAAACAAAAATAATAACAAATATCATAAAAATTAAAAGTCATATATTCACAAACCACAGCCAAAAACAGCTCAACACTTAACCAACCTTTCAGCATCATTCCTTGTGCCTCTTGACGTTGTTTACTTTTAGTGTTTTTATATCTATGATGCTGAAAGGTTGGTTAAGTGAGCTGTTTTTGGCTGTGGGTTTTGTGAATATATGACTTTTAATTTTTATGATATTTGTTATTACTTTATGTTTATGTAATTTAGCTGAAATTTTTAAATGTTCATCTAGTCATTTGTAAGTATATTATATATATATATATATATATATATATATATATATATATATATATAATATGCGACCTTGCTCGTCCACAAGAAAGACCGTTCGTTTTTTTTTATTCTTTACTGTAATATAGCAATCAATCTGCTATTGGAAGAACCTTGGATTTAATGAGGAAGCTGTATCCTATGGGTCATTCTGAGAAGGGAATTGAATTTCACACAGGAAAGTTGACATCTGTAATGGAAGTGTCCATCGCATCTGTATCTAATTCCCAGATTAGAGAAGATATCCGCTCATGAAGAAAAAAGTTGATACTGCTGCTGCTGCTGCTACTACTACTACTACTACTACTACTACTACTACTACTACTACTCTACTACTACTACAAGAGCTACAGCTGTTGTTGGTACGGCTCTCTTTTGTCTTTTTCTAATAACACTGCTGCTTATGAAAATGATGATAGAATTTATGGTAATCATCACAGTTGTTGCTCTTCCCTAGTAATAGTTTCATTTCATAAAGCTATTAGAACGTTGCTTACGAGTCCGTCGTACTTTGGCTAGATAGAGTCCGTTAGGTGCGCTGGTTCTAGTTATCAACAGTCTTCCACAGTGCAGTTGCAGTCAACTGTCCTTTCGTTGATAGCAGCTGTGATTGTTGACTCCCATGCAATTTTAGAGTTATTGGTGTATAATTTATAGCCTATCGTCTTCGGTTATTCATTTTCAATCATCCCTCTTTTCATTTTCACTTCAGAACTCTTCGCTTTTTCATATCCCATGCCTTTACACGTAAGCTACTTACTGCCATTCGGTCACTCATTCCAATTAATTTGCAGAACAAATAAATACAGATCTTTTATTGTCACGAGGGACTGTTAATTTATTCTTCCCACCGACAGATGTATTCATCTCATCAAGTTTCCATTAATTTGCCACTCGTGTTGAGGGCAATAGCCCACCTAATTTCAAGCTGATAACTATCTTGTCAATCTCTGATTGAACATAAATGTTCCCTCGCTGCCGGCTGTGGTGATATCATCATTCCCTTGACTGACTTTTTTTGATGTTGATTTGAAAAAATCTGTTGGCCTCATTCAACATCAAGAAGTTTTCGTCTTCAAGCAATGGGTTCTTTCCCTTGGCGAATTACAAGTCTAGAAGAGAGGGAGAAGAAATTGACAAAAGATGATAGAGAAATGTTTTACGTAACTGCCCGGTTATTCTCGGTATTCGGCAGTACATTCTTTATTGCATTCGATGGTGATTTCTGGTATATAATTTGGTGCGTCAGGCGTGTGAGATTAGAAGACGACCTAATCTCTCTGCAAATTCCTTGATATCTGTTTATATATATATATATATATATATATATATATATATATATATATATATATATATATATATATATATATATATACTATATATATATACACACACACACCACACACAGACACATATATATATATATATATATATATATATATATCCTATATATATATATATATAAAAGAAGCTTTTATTCTATTTATAATCAAGCGTTCAGGCACATTCTTGTCATTGAACAATCATATATTTTCAATATTACTTGTCAAAATTAAAGTTGCAGTTTTCCTTTGTTTCTTCGATGACTGGGAAATCAAAACTAGGGATTTCAGCGAAATCCCCGAAACTTTCAGGAAATTCGTGAAATGACCAATTGACTTAGGAACATTAAATCCCCGAGTTGCTAGTACTAAATACGGCTAAACACAATTTTTGATCCCTAGGGTGTATGAATCACTGTTTCGCCGTGTTTAGTACTAGTCCCTCGGGGCCGAATGTCCATCATAAGTGCATTGGTGAGTTCACGCGTTACTTGAAAATTTGGTTTCACAAACATATCGTAATATATCTGCAGTTACAAGATTATGACCCAAAAATGGCAATCTGTGTGAGATTTAAGGACGGAATCGTTTAGATGTTAACCTTCAGAGTAGATCTGTCCTGAAGAATAAGTGTGTCAGAGTAGTCTGAAGTAAAGAGAAGGCGAGTTATAACGCTAAAGATGTTTTGACTTCAACCTGAACACAACGAGAATAGCAAATGCTGAACTTGAAGATAATTTAAATCAGGAGCTGATGGATACAAACATGGTACTGTAATGATTGGCATCTTACAGTGAGCATTTGTAAAGTACTACAAGGTGATATATCGTAGTAAAGCCCCTGAAAATTATTAAACTGAGGGGAGGGGGCGCCGCTTATTTAGTTACGGTTTCCCAGCCTAATAGTAGGAAAGGATGTGTGTTATATGGTCCCTAGTGAAAGGGGAAAAACATCTGATGGCAATTATGATTAATATATTAAAAAAAAGAAAAACATGAATGTAATGCTAATATAATTTAAAGAAAAAGAATATAATGCGAGTTGTCAATGCCCGGTGCAAAAAGAAACCTGAATAATTATAAATCGTGAGGTAATCAGCGTAAAACGTCATCATTCTGAGATCGAAAATCGGATAAGAGCAAAGACCGATATCACTTTACGAGTTGAAGGTCAGTTGATCCCATTATGAATGTAAATATATAACAGTTGCATCATATGACCCCATTCAGCATGGTTCTTGGGGTCATCCGTAATGCGTTTCATTAATGCAGTAATTATACCGTAATTATTATGATAATTAATAACCCTCGTTTACTCAGCCGTCGATTAAAGTTGATATTATTTTTGCCCTCGAACGCCTTTGACAAGACACAAATTACACCTTTTTTATATATTTTAAAAGGGTTTCTGCTTAATATTTAAAAAATTCTTTATCCCATACAATGTTCGACGAAATATTCGCATGCGTATAGTAGGTCATTATCTGTACATTCTGTAATGTGCATGTTCGTGGGAATTATCCAAGATTGTGTGCATGGACGCTAATTGGTGATTTCTGGCAACTTTGCTCAATTTAACGTCGATTCTTGTCTTGTCTAGTTAATTATAAGAGAAATGTGCGGCCTTCCAATCAGCTTTCGTTAGCAGTGAATAGTTGAGGGAAAGCTAGTTGTGACCATATATATAGATATAATATATATATATTATATATATATATATTATATATATATATTATAGATATATATAGATATAGATATATAGATATATAATGATATATAACGATATATAGTATATATTTATATACCGTATATCGTATTCTATAATATAATATATATATATATAATATAGTATAATTATTATATATATTTATCTATTAATTTATATAATCTATATATATATTATATGCGGGAAGACATTAACGGGGGGGGATGTCACAGACCATTTTAGTAAGGCTACGTTGGAGGCGGCGCGATGATGATGCTATTTAAGTAAACAGATAGATAGATAAACATTGCTTGCAGTAGATAGGTAGATAGTCATAGCTCGCAATCTGCTGTTGTGGAAGACCGAACAATACGGAATATCTTCAGATTCGCATTCATCAAGAAACTGATCGTACTCTTAGACTCTTCAAACCTTTATAAGATAACAGTTTTAGAAATCATCTTTAAAAGTCTTTTATTTTTAATCGTTTTTATATTAACATCGAAATTAATTAGCGCATGAACTTAACTGATGGACTGCAATAAAAACTGATAATCATATGAGTAATCTGGTGGACGGAGTGAATGATTGCCAGGACGAATATTTGAGGGAAAAATGACGAACTGCATTGAAACGGTCTGAAGGTAACCTTTCACGGAGCGTAAGAATTCATTCACATGCAATAATAAAACGTTCTGAAATTCTTACACGTTGCCATGCGAGATTCCCTTACCATTGGTAAATTAGGATTTCTCGATTAAATTAGGGGTCATCTCTCTCTCTCTCTCTCTCTCTCTCTCTCTCTCTCTCTCTCTCTCTCTCTCGTTTGTATTTGTATGAAATGAATATTATAACCTCGGACATATTTTACACGTAAACACGTTGCCCTGCGAGATTCTGTGACTACACACACACACACACACACACACACACCTATTATACATGCATCGTTGCCAATTTAGTAGAGCTTCACACATACGCAGATGCATTTACAAACTGTTTCCATGAATTTAAGTTGTCACAGTAATGCAATAATGAGAAAATTGCTCTAATATGTATATATACTACAAATAGATAAACTAATTTCACTTATTTCCCCAGTTTTGTGTAATTTCACTTATTTCCCCAGTTTTGTGTAAGTCTTATATCCAGTTTGTATGGTAAACACATACCAATTGGCAACACTGCATATGTATGCGTGTGTGTGTGTGATTGTGTGTATGCGTGCGTGTATGAGTGCGCTTTGCCATACCAGTAAAATTAAGCAGGATGGGTTTGGTCAGCCACTGGGATTGGTATAGGTTTCGGATATGCACAACTTGCAAGTCAACTTTTTTGAAGACGAATTGTAAATGGCAAACCAAGTTTTGTCCAGATTTCCTTCATAGCTGTTTTCACCACTTTTATGTCACTGCTCTCTTCACGTCGAATTACATTTCACATTGCTTCAAGATACAGTAAAGAGCAGTATTTTGGTATTTGTTGTAACGTCTATCTATACTCAGCCATGTTATTCGGAGGCATAGGTTGGCGTTTGTCTTGCCAATTTTCTGGTCCTTCATGATAATAGTTCGTTATTTCATGCAATATAGTTCGCTTATACAATTTTGACAGATTTTACTCTTACTCAGTAACTCTCTTAGAATGGAATATAGAATTAAGGCCAACAGCCAAGCACTGGGACCTACGAGGTCAATCAGCGCTGAAAGGGAAATAGACAGTAAGAATGTTTGAAAGGTGTAACAGGAGGAAAACCTCAAAGCAGTTGCACAATGAAATAATTGTTAGAGAGGGTGGAAAGTCAGATGGAAGAAAGAGAATAAGAACAGAGATACAGTAAAAGGGACGCTGCAAAGAATATTTAGTAGATAATGCGCAAAGGTGAATTTGGACCTTGACATAATCCTTGGGAGTGAATAGGGTGGGAAGTAAGTTCCGAAATGTCTAGGCTTTCCCAGTTTATGTCTGTGTGCATGTTCGAGTGTGCTGGTATAACCAATTTACAAGTTTTTCTCCGGTAGAATTAGATGCATAATTGACAGTTATTCATGAAAATGAAAATTCTGTTGTTTTAAATATAATTTCTTTTGTCCATTGTTCGCTTCTGTTCAATAAATCATGGATTTGTGAGCTTTTGCTTCGAAGACACTATTGCATTTTGTAAAATGAATTCATGAGTGGAAAAATCAGTATATGCGTTGCGAAGATTTTTTGCATGAAGACTATTCCTTGCATTAGTCGAGAAATCATGAAGAGAATTGGTGGGCGGGAGGCTTGTGGTACAATATGTTGAGATCTCTTGGTCTGCTTTCGTAAGAAGCGAATATTAATTATTTAATCCTGCCTTGCTTGGTATGTGTGTGTGTGGGTTTTTTTCTAATCTATTTTATTTTATATTTTACTATTCGCTCTAATAGTCCAGCACGGCACATACCACCAGCACAAATCCTGGCAAGTACATAAATGAAAGGAATGAGCTTTAAGTTCGACAACTTTCTTCAAGTAGGCAGTTCAACCTCCAATCGTTCGGGTTAAGTTATGAACGGTTAATCTTCTTCTTCTTCTTCTTCCTCTTCTTCCCAGCTTTATCCCAATTCGGGGTCGCCGTTTTTAATGAGTCTCTTCCATCTGCCTCTCGCCTGTCATTTCCTCCCATACTCCCTTCTCCCTCATATCATCTCTAATGCAATCTTCTCCTCCACGTGGTCTTAGGTCTTCCTCTCCTTCGTGTTCCATCCACCTCCACGTCCATCACTTCTCTTGCTTATTAACGCTTAATAATAGTTACTAATAGCAATGCGAGCCTAACGGTCAGAGACAGTGTCTTCCTAAAATGAGTTCGTCTGCACAAAATTTGTCTTCGAAATTTTATACCTTGATTGCTTAACTGTGATTCGACGAGGAAATTCATGTCGAAAGAGGGTGACAGACTCGGATGCGTCCTTGAGAAACTAAAGAATTCGTGCATTGAGAGTAAAAACAAGCCACAAAAAGACTCACTTTGACGTTAACGCATTGGAAATGTAAATATTGTACATATATATTATGCAATTGACAATCATTGCTTAAGGTAAGTTTTCCTTTTATAGGAAACAGGACTCGGAAGTGTTGGGCTTCTTTATTCTCCTCTATTTCTTTCTTCAAAACTGTTCGTCACCAGATTTCTTGGTTCTTGAAATGCAAGGGACCTTAAATATCCATAATCTCAATATGAGTTTTATTATGCAATATTATGCGTAGGTACTGTTAGATTGATCGCATATGATTTGGTATTAATAGACCGATTCATTATAAAATATAGAAATTCTCTCTCTCTTCTCTCTCTCTCTCTCTCTCTCTCTCTCTCTCTCTCTCTCTCTCTCTCTCTCTGTACAGAAAAACACACACATTTGTGTTTTTAATCTTGTTTATTTTTTCTTTTTTTTTCTTTCGATTGATGTCCCACCTAAAAGATTTTTTTAGATACAGAGTATCCCTTCCCTAACTCATTTTGTATATGACAATCTGATTATTAGGAAATTCTGCATTATTTCTTTGCAAAAGGACGGGATAATGCAGAAATAACATTATTATGTACCGTCAATATTCGTCGAAATAATCAACCACATGGTAGCGGGACTTAAGGCATAATGTCATTTTAAGCCATTTATTTATTCATGATTTTTTTTCCTTTTTCTTTTTAAGAATGTCTGACGCCGATTCTTTGTAGGAAATGGCGTAGTATAACTAAATGCATTACCCTCCTATGAGTCAGTGGTAAACAAAAGCTTCGATTTAAGTTAGTAAACTCAGCGTAGTGAAAATCAACGAAATTTAGTTTTCCAAATAATTTTTTCCCCTCGTGCAATAATATTTTTTTATCATGTCATTGAAAACGTCATGTCATAAACGTAGCTTATGTAATAGGCATGTCTTTTTCATTCAGTTTCGATGCCTCTCAGCTGGTCATTGCTGTTGAGTATTATGATGTTGCTAACAATGTTTCCATAGTGCAGATGATAATGTAAAGTGCAAAGCAATGATTGGATCATGAGATTTTTTTTTTATCGAATTGAATTATTGACTGGCATTCAAGTTGAATACCCCATCGAGCACTCCGTAGCGGCAATATATTAGGCGCAGAATGTATATAGAGGTATAATGTCTGTAACAGACTCTCGCCTTAGGCCGCAAGAAAAGTTCATAAAAAGGTAGATTTAAAACGCGCGTGGAAAATCACGAGCGAGCTTAGGTTAGAAAATCTATATTATTTTCTTTGCAGTTAGGCAGAGTTTAAAAGACCTCTTTATAGAAAGGTTTTTACTCCGAATAAAACCAGATATCGTAATAATAATATAAGAACATTTCAGAAAAAACAACGAGTGTGTAGTTTTTCTCCTGAGAGCTCAGTCGTGTGTTTGGATTTCAGTGGGTGTGTAATGCAATTAATATTGATAATGTACATTATAATATTAGCTGTACATTGGAACACATCAAGCTTATTCTGATTTTCGAAGACCCGTATTGACTGTGCACAAATATAGCTTATGCAATATTCTTGTGGGTAATTCGTTAAGTGGTTTCGTCACTACCTCTTTTTTTTTCTAATATATTTATAAAAATAAGATCTCTCTTTACCCAACTCTGCCACATTAATGTAAATTTTGTGTTTTTGTTCTCTTATCGTTGTAATATATTCATAAAAATGTGAGCTCCTGACTACCTCTGCAACATTGATATGTTTTTTGTGTTTTTTATTCTAGTATTTTCCTAGTAAGTTTCTGTGAAAATGAATGTAATATAACGTCAGATATGCAGCACTTGATAACATACACTAAAAAGCATGGCAGGTTATAAGATATACTTCAATTCCGAAAAATGAAATGTCTCTGACAAATGTTGAACGTAGAGATATACATGGTTGTTCATGTAAGTACATAGTATTGGATGTATCCCTTTATGACGACTTAAGGATGAAAAAGTCGTAATATAAACAAAAGGAATACTGGCTCCATGATTCTTCGGAAACGAAGAATATATATATATATATATATATATATATATATATATATATATATATATATATATATATGTGTGTGTGTGTGTGTGTGTGTGTGTGTGTGTGTGTGTGTGATTCATCGGAAACGAAGAATATATATTCATATATATAATTATTATAATTTTATATAATATATATATATATATATATATATATATATATATATATATATATATATATATATATAATATATATATATATTATAATTATATATAGAATCTACTGGTCACTTTTACCAGATACATTGTAATGGCCGCAGTGCCCTCATAACTTCTCGAATGTTCGGGCTCTCTCTCTTTTTTTCCTTTTTTTCTATTTTTTTTTGGACACGTTTGTCAGTACAAGGAATTCGAGAAGAACATACAAATCTTATCTCCAAGATCGGCTGGGCTGTCTTATCTAATCTGTTGCTTCAAACCTAAGGGAACTTCATTTAGCGAGACTTAGTTCATCTTCCCCCCCCACCCCCCCTCCCCCCTCCCCCTCCACTTCTCGACCTTTCTTACTCAACAGTCCCTTTAAAGAATGGCAATTACTTTTCCTCACTTTCATTCCGTACATTAGCTCGAGCTAATAATTCTTCGATTTTCAGTATTATGTTTCGAGTTGCAACCTTTACGAGCTCTTTACATTTCCCGGGATAACTTTCTCTCTCTCTCTCTCTCTCTCTCTCTCTCTCTCTCTCTCTCTCTCTCATTTGTTACTCTTTTGTTCTTGTCTACCCTAATAATGATAGAATTAACAAAAACTTCTTTCAGTTTTCTTCTTAAGATTGAAAAAGAAACCCACAAAATTACTGTATAACGTGTTTTTACTTATAAGATACGTATTTACATTTTATTTTACTCAACAATAAAATATAAATAAAGATAAGTATTTACTTTTTATTTTACTCAACAATACAATGTAAATATGTAGAATAAAATCTAAATACTTATAAGTAAACACGTTATACACAGTAATTTTGTGGGTTACTTTTTCAATAATAGAATAGACAGTAATTGCCATTCTGTCTAGGTTCTTTTTAGCAGTCCCTAATAGTACTACGATTCGCTTTCATAAACTTAACTGCCAAGAAGTGTTCAACATTTACTCAAAGCGCTTCAGTGGTGTGGTTGGTATGGTGTTGGCGTCCCACCACGGTGGTCGCGGGTTCGGTTCTCGGCCACTCCATTGAGGAGCAAGAAATGTGTATTTCTGGTGATAGAAGTTCACTCTCGACGTGGTTCTGAAGTCACCTACAGCCGTTGGCCCCGTTGCTGAATAACCACTGGTTCCATGCAACGTAAAAGCACCATACAAACAAACAAACACACAAACACTTGAACTCAAGTCTGTCAGAGAATATGGAAGTAAACAAGTGAAACCATTTTCATTATTTAAGCGCTGACTACTCAGCTGCATGCACAAACTCCGATACAGTGTAAGCTGGTAATCTTGAAGGAGTTTCCCTAATATTTGTTTTTGGAGTAATCGCTTAGCACTTGTAAGAGGTCAGTTTTAAAAAAAATATATAGTTATGTAAATTAATTCCAAACGGATAATTTATTTTCCCGGACCAGTTCTTATTTATTTATTTATTTATTTATTTATTTTTTAAAGTGTATTAACCATGACCTTTACCGTAAAGATGAACATGACTCAGGTGTTTGTGTAAATAGTTTGCTCGTCTTGGTCGTGATTGTTGGGATCAAATCTACGAATTTTTAGCAGTGGCACTTTGAATTTTACAATACTTGTTAATGTGATTTTATTTTTGTGTATTAGTTCATATACAGACAAAAAGTGATAAACCAGATTCTTTACCTCAGGTTAACAAAGATGCAATGGATTTTATATTTATATAGATGTACTACACATGTATATATATATATATATATATATATATATATATATATATATATATAAATATATATATATATATATATATCTATATATATATATATGTATATATATGAACGTCTAGCTGTAATACGTATATGTATGTGTATATGTATGTTATGTTATATATATATATATATATATATATATATTATATATAATATAACTATACATATATATATATATATATATATATATATATTATACAGTATACTATATGTGTAAGAGTACATCTATATAAATATAAAATTTGTTGCATCTTTGTTAACCTGAGGTAAAGAATCTGGTTTATCACTTTTTGTCCTGACTTGTTTATAAATTATAAAGTTATTGAAAATCCCTATGTATAGAGAACTAGAAAAACGCAACTGACCATAAGTGACATATACATATATATATCATATATATATATATATATATATATATATATATATATAGAGAGAGAGAGAGAGAGAGAGAGAGAGAGAGAGAGAGAGAGAGAGACAGAGAGAACTAGAAAACGCAACGAACATAATGTATAGATTTATAATATATGGTTATATATATATTATATATAGTATATTATTATAATATTATTATAATAAGATTAATCTTTATTGTTCAGTTGCGTTTTGTAGTTCTCTAAAAAGTGATTTTGTGTATATAATATATATATATATATATATATATATAAATATCTATATATATATATATATATATATATATATATATATATATATATATATATATATATATATATATATATATATATTATATATATGTATATATATATATATATATTATATATATATATATATATATATATATATATATATATATTATATATATATATATATAGCTTAATGGTCAGTTGCG
The DNA here is from genome assembly GCF_015104395.2 of Macrobrachium nipponense. Taxonomy (NCBI): domain Eukaryota; kingdom Metazoa; phylum Arthropoda; class Malacostraca; order Decapoda; family Palaemonidae; genus Macrobrachium; species Macrobrachium nipponense. The sequence goes on along the minus strand of NC_061097.1, from coordinate 53,176,798 downwards.
TTTTCAGATCTCTTAAAAAGCGATTTTGTGTGTGTGTAAATACTAATAATATAAATATATATATTATTATATATAAATATATATATAATGTATGTAATATATATTAATCTATATATATATATAAATATAATACTATTAATAAATAATATATTATAGTACTATATATATAATATATATTAATATAGATATATATATATATATAATCTTAATGGTCAGTTGCGTTTTCTAGTTCTCTTCAAAGCGATTTTGGTAGTATATAATATGTTGTGTATATATATATATACTATATATAATATATATATATATAATATATATATATATATATATATATATATATAACTTTATCCTCAGTTACATTTTCTAGTTCTCTATACATAGCGATTTTCAATAACTTTATAATTTATAAACAAGTCTATTACAAGGGTTGTGTATTATTGTTATCTCAAGTTTACCTAAAGCTAGGCATGAAATCATTATGAGAGTAGAGGCTGTTGTCAGATGATGAGAGGCAAAATTAATAAATTTTTAATTAACCAAACTTAATTGTTGTGTATAAAAGCACAGACAAGCACAGGCGTTAATTCTTTGGTTGCTTGAATTTCAAGTCAGTAGCCCTGTGGTGGGCTTGTCCCTTATGAATAGGACTCATCTTCTGGATAATAATTATGAAAAGAAGTAGTGTGGAGTCTGTGAACTCTTATCCTTATTTCCTTATTAGGTTACAAACCGAGATTTCAAACTGCAACAATTGTTTGGTATTTCACTATCTACGTAATCAGGTTTTGGCGTTTCACTGTCAGTGTCATCAAGTTTTTGGTTATCTCATCGTCAAATTATTCAGGTTTTGGTGATTTTCTGTCAAGTTCGTCAAGTTTTGTTTTGTGTTTTACTGTCAGTTTCATCAATTTTTGGTGTCTCACTGTCAATTTCATCAATTTTTTGGTATTTCACTGTCAATTTCATTGAGTTTTTTGTGTTTTACTGTAAATTTCATCAAGTTTTTTGTGTTTTACTGTCAGGTTAAAGTTTTTTTGTTTTTTTGTTTTACGGTCAATTCCATCATTTTTTTTTTTATTGTCAATTTCAATGGTTTATTTTTTTTAGTGTGTTTTACTGTCCATTTCATCAAGCGTTTTTGTGTTTTACTGTCAATTTCAAGTTTTTTGTGATTTGCTGTCAATTTCATCAAGGGTTTTTTGTTTTACTGCCAATTTCATATTTTTTTATTTTTTATTTTACTGGCAATTTCATTAAGTATTTTGCGTTTTACTTTCAATTTAAAGTTTTGTGTGTTTTACTGTCAATTTCGTCAACCCTTTGGCATTTCACTGTCAAGTTAGTAACACTTCGGTATTTCGCTGTCAATATATTCAACATTTCCTGCTCACCAGGCAGAGAAAAAAAGGCCTAATTTGCCCATGAGTGGAGTAGAGAGGAATTCATGGTGTTTTTCAGGTAACTAAATTTAAATAGTCAGTGGTCTGCCACCTATTGAGTATTATTGCATTTTGAGGGATCACTGAATACTGACGTTACCTATCATAACTGGGTAGTCTGGATTCGCTTCCCCCGCTCTGCCAACGCGGAATCAGAGGAATTTATTTCTGGTGATTAGAGGTTCATTTCTATATATAATGTGGTTCGGATCCCGTTGCTAAGTAACCGATTGGTTCCTAGCCACGTAAAGATATCTAGTCCTTCGGGCCTGCCCTAGGAGAGCTGCTTATCAGCTCAGTTGTCTGGTTAAACTAAGGTCGACTTACCCTATCTTAACTTGACGAATCCGGGAGCAACTTAGCAGAAACTTAAACTAACCTGACTTCTCCCATATCTCATTGTCTGGTCCCATAGGCTGAATCACCATTACTTTCTATCTGCTCACTTAGCCAGATCTTTATAAAAGTACGTAAAAAAAAAAAGTATCTTTCCTAGATAGCGACACCCAATAAAGTTCGGGGGTTCTTATCTTCTAAGAATAATATTTCATTTGGGTCATTATCTTTTGTTTATGTTTATGTTTATGTGCTGAACGCGACGCAAAGGTGGACACATACCGGGTTAAAACCCGTGGGGGTCACTGGATAGGAAAGGTAAAAAAAAAAAAATGAATGAAAATGTTATCATTATTATTAAGAAAATTGTCGTAGCTGTGTTTTTTCAGTAATTTCCCATTCCTCTGACAGCTAAGCACGGGATGAATAGCGATGAGAGTGAGTGAAAGAACGGAAGAACTAATACGCTTAGCCAAAGCTATCTTCTGGGTTTATGTTACTAAGAAACACGAGGATGCAATTAGATGTTATTAGATGTAATTAGATGTCATTAGCGTTTTTGGCGTTAATACCCTTTACTCTTTACCCTCTTCTCGCTCTCGTTTAATAAGATTTGTAGATTACATTAATGTGAACGCTTGCTGCTGGTATGTTAATACTTTCGGTCGTTGTTGTGAAAGAAATTCATTTATTCATCTTGCCCCAATCCTAACGTTATTGAAAGGTCGTGCGGAAAAGTGTTACGAGTACAATTTATTTATTTATTTTGTCCATGAGATACGTTTTATTCTAATTGACGATTTAACAGCTTCAAATCTGCTCATTTAGATGCATTACCAAATAAATGCCATTGGCTTTTTAGTCATAGACTTCATTAGACTGAGTTTTACGTGTGTATGTATGTAGTATGTATGTATGTTTGTATGTATGTAGCCGGAAACGATGAGGAGTCGTTGATGCGTCCGAATAGAGAGAGAGAGAGAGAGAGAGAGAGAGAGAGAGAGAGAGAGAGAGAGAGAGAGAGAGAAGTGAAAACACCTGAATATTTTGGACTGACATCCATTCTATTTTGAGTTTTGCTCAACATTGCGTACGTTGAATCCTTGTCAGCAGCAATCTGTATTATATGTCTGGCACGAATTTGCATGCAATAATCTCCCCTTTCTTGCAAG